>NC_092264.1:8767123-9009837 GCF_036320965.1 Panulirus ornatus
GCGCTGGTGGCTGATTCATGTGAGAAACTGCAGAAGCTGGTGACTGAGTTTGGTAAAGTGTGTGAAAGAAGAAAGTTAAGAGTAAATGTGAATAAGAGCAAGGTTATTAGGTACAGTAGGGTTGAGGGTCAAGTCAATTGGGAGGTAAGTTTGAATGGAGAAAAACTGGAGGAAGTAAAGTGTTTTAGATATCTGGGAGTGGATGTGGCAGCGGATGGAACCATGGAAGCGGAAGTGGATCATAGGGTGGGGGAGGGGGCGAAAATCCTGGGAGCCTTGAAGAATGTGTGGAAGTCGAGAACATTATCTCGGAAAGAAAAAATGGGTATGTTTGAAGGAATAGTGGTTCCAACAATGTTGTATGGTTGCGAGGCGTGGGCTATGGATAGAGTTGTGCGCAGGAGGGTGGATGTGCTGGAAATGAGATGTTTGAGGACAATATGTGGTGTGAGGTGGTTTGATTGAGTAAGTAACGTAAGGGTAAGAGAGATGTGTGGAATTATAAAGAGCGTGGTTGAGAGAGCAGAAGAGGGTGTTTTGAAATGGTTTGGGCACATGGAGAGAATGAGTGAGGAAAGATTGACCAAGAGGATATATGTGTCGGAGGTGGAGGGAACGAGGAGAAGTGGGAGACCAAATTGGAGGTGGAAAGATGGAGTGAAAAAGATTTTGAGTGATCGGGGCCTGAACATGCAGGAGGGTGAAAGGAGGGCAAGGAATAGAGTGAATTGGATCGATGTGGTATACCGGGGTTGACGTGCTGTCAGTGGATTGAATCAGGGCATGCAAAGCGTCTGGGGTAAACCATGGAAAGCTGTGTAGGTATGTATATTTCCGTGTGTGGACGTGTATGTATATACATGTGTATGGGGGTGGGTTGGGCCATTTCTTTCGTCTGTTTTCCTTGCGCTACCTCGCAAACGCGGGAGACAGCGACAAAGCAAAAAATATATATATATATATATATATATATATATATATATATATATATATATATATATATATATATATATATATATATTTTATACTTTGTCGCTGTCTCCCGCGTTTGCGAGGTAGCGCAAGGAAACAGACGAAAGAAATGGCCCAACCCCCCCCCCCCCCATACACATGTATATACATACGTCCACACACGCAAATATGCATACCTACACAGCTTTCCATGGTTTACCCCAGACGCTTCACATGCCCTGCTTCAATCCACTGACAGCACGTCAACCCCGGTATACCACATCGCTCCAATTCACTCTATTCCTTGCCCTCCTTTCACCCTCCTGCATGTTCAGGCCCCGATCACACAAAATCTTTTTCACTCCATCTTTCCACCTCCAATTTGGTCTCCCTCTTCTCCTTGTTCCCTCCACCTCCGACACATATATCCTCTTGGTCAATCTTTCCTCACTCATCCTTTCCATGTGCCCAAACCACTTCAAAACACCCTCTTCTGCTCTCTCAACCACGCTCTTTTTATTTCCACACATCTCTCTTACCCTTACGTTACTCACTCGATCAAACCACCTCACACCACACATTGTCCTCAAACATCTCATTTCCAGCACATCCATCCTCCTGCGCACAACTCTATCCATAGCCCACGCCTCGCAACCATACAACATTGTTGAAACCACTATTCCTTCAAACATACCCATTTTTGCTTTCCGAGATAATGTTCTCGACTTCCACACATTCTTCAAGGCCCCCAGGATTCTCGCCCCCTCCCCCACCCTATGATCCACTTCCGCTTCCATGGTTCCATCCGCTGCCAGATCCACTCCCAGATATCTAAAACACTTCACTTCCTCCAGTTTTTCTCCATATATATATATATATATATATATATATATATATATATATATATATATATATATATATATATATATATATATATATTTAGCCCTGGGGATAGGGGAGAAAGAATACTTCCCACGTATTCTCTGCGTGTCGTAGAAGGCGACTAAAAGGGGAGGGAGCGGGGGGCTGGAAATCCTCCCCTTTTTTTTTTTTTTTTTTTTTTTTTGATTTTCCAAAAGAAGGAACAAAGAAGGGTGCCAGGTGAGGATATTCCCTCAGAGGCCCAGTCCTCTGTTCTTAACGCTACCTTGCTAACGCGGGAAGTGGCGAATAGTTTGAAAGAAAGATATATATATATATATATATATATATATATATATATATATATATATATATATATATATATATTTATTTATTTATTTTGCTTTGTCGCTGTCTTCCGCGTTAGCGAGGTAGCGCAAGGAAACAGACGAAAGAATGGCCCAACCTACCCACATACACATGTATATACGTACACGTCCACACACGCAAATGTACATACCTATACATCTTAATGTATACATATATATACACACACAGACATATACATATATACACATGTACATAATTCATACTGTCTGCCTTTATTTATTCCGATCGCCACCTCGCCACACATGGAATAACAACCCCCTCCCCCCTTATGTGTGCAAGGTAGCGCTAGGAAAAGACAACAAAGGCCCCATTCGTTCACACTCAGTCTCTAGCTGTCATGTAATAATGCACCGAAACCCCTTGGGATAGGGGAGAAAGAATACTTCCCAAGCATTCCTCACGTGTCGTAGAAGGCGACTAAAGGGGACGGGAGCGGGGGGGCTAGAAACCCTCCCCTCTTTGTATTTTAACTTTCTAAAAGGAGAAACAGAATATATATATATATATATATATATATATATATATATATATATATATATATATATATATATATATATATATATATATATATATATATATATATATATATATCAGATATCCAGTTATTTCTATTGTGTGCTAACAGTGTGGAACCCGTCGGATTATTTGTCTAGTTCGACCTAGTTCTATCCGGATTGTTTCCCATTGGAGAGAGACCAGACTGGCTTTGTTCCCTACGCGTCCAGACTGGCCTTGGTCGCTGCGTTTTTCTTAGGCCGTGTGTCGTCGTGTTAACTGACGGGATTTTAATGTTGCCGCTCACACACTATGAAGCATCGGTCTGTAGTCCAAGGATGGGCTTTGTCCTTGTTGACGAGTACAGTCACTATTATTGCACGGGGAAATGAAGTTCTCAAGTGCACTTTCGTGTAATAATCACCTCACACACACACACACACACACACACACACACACACACACGCATATATATATATATATATATATATATATATATATATATATATATATATATATATATATATATATATATATATATATATATATATATATATATATTTTTTTTTTTTTTTTTTTCCAAAAGAAGGAACAGAGGGGGCCAGTTGAGGATATTCCAAAAAAGGCCCAGTCCTCTGTTCTTAGCGCTACCTCGCTAACGCGGGAAATGGCGAATAGTTTAAAAGAAAGAATATATATATATATATATATATATATATATATATATATATATATATATATATATATATATATATATATGCGTGTGTGTGCGTGTGCGTGTGGAAATAAGAGGAAATCCCATTCACTACGTTCACTACGGGAATTTCCCCTGGTGACGCCTGAATAGGTGGAAAAAACTGAGGACGCGGGTGCGTCGCATAAGTTGGGGGGGGGGGGGGATGTTTCTTCTGGTAATTTTGTAAAGTGTGTCTTGTGTACCACCACCTCTTGTGTTGTGACTCGCTCATTAAATGATTGCGTCAATGGCTTGGGAGGGGGGGGGGGGGGAGTTCATCTTTTCTATAATGATTAAAAAAAGATTTCGTACATATAGACCTGGGAGACGTGTCTAATTATATATGTGTACTTATACATGCGAGTATATACAAAAGATTATGTTGCCTCATAAGCCATGAAATTGTTCTTAACTTTTTTTTTTATGTTTTGATCGTTTAAAGCTTTTTGTATTGTCAGAAGCCAGTAAATTCTTACTATTAAGTGATAATCCAGTTCTGTAATTGGGCATTTAGCTTGTGTCATAAGATTTGTAACTTTAGTGTACGTCTGAAGAGTGTTTACCTCTCCAGTATATGATTAAGTAGAGGGGAGAGAGAGTCTTGTTTGCTTTGTTTGCTTTATGAGGAAGGTTACTCACCTTGCAAAGATACTTGTATGTCTTTCCTTACATGACTGCTTGTTTACCGTATGAAGATATTTGTTTACCGTACGAAGATACTTGTTTATCTCACGAAGATACTCGTTTACTTTACCATACATGACTGCTTGTTTACATTACCTTACATGACTGCTTGTTGACCTTACAAAGATACTTTTTTCTTATCTTGCCTTACATGGATGCATGTTTTCCGTACCTTACATGAATTTTTGTTTATAAAGATAATTGTTCACTTTTATTTACATAGATGCTTCTTTTCCTTACAAATATACTTGTTTTGACTATAAGGATGCGTATTTATACTGACTGGGGCGCTTGGTGCCTTGTGGTTTTGCTTGCGTACAAGTATATTGTGCTCCAGTTACCCTTCTGAATTAAAACTAATTGATAGATTTACCTTCCTAATAGACTTATTTGACTGGATCAAGTTGGCTATGTGAGTGTAATATTCAGTGTATTTCTGAACCGTAAGTAATCATTTGGGCTCATAGTAATACTAAGATGTTTTTTTTCCTTGGATTTTGTAATTTTTACGAGTTTTTGATTTTTGAATTTTGTCATTTTTACGAGTTTTTAATTTTTAGGTTTTCTCATTTTTATTTCTGATTTTTTGTATACGTATGTATATCTTCCTGTTATTTCAGTAAGTTCTGTTTAACATCTTCCTTTGGTCTTCTTTGATCATGTGACAATATTTCATCAAAATCGTATTTGAGTGTTTGATTTTCTTTATTCAATTATATTGCACTAAGTTGGTTAGGTTATGACAGTGATCTGAGTTATGGTTTAAGTTGGTCAGATTATGATTATGATCTGAGTTATAGTTTAAGTTAGATTGTGGCAATGATCTGAGCTTTGTAGTTTGCTGAATTATAGAGTGATCTGTGACGGACCTCGGCAAATAAAGTGTTTGAGACGTTTGGCGCCCACAGGGCTCGCCAAGCTTGCAGAAGCATAGCAACAGTGCATAGGATGATTCTCTCTCTCTCTCTCTCTCTCTCTCTCTCTCTCTCTCTCTCTCTCTCTCTCTCTCTCTCATCTAACCACATGGAATTGGGAATGGGTTTGAAGGGAGAGAATTTTTTGCGGGGCTAGGCGTTGTAACATAATTGTGGCGACTTTACTTATTGCGTACTTGTGATATTACAACATCTTGACGCAGTATGCCTTCATTTATATTGCTTTGGCTGTGTTAATTGTTCTAATTGACCCGGTTTTTGCCGTTTCATTGTCTGTGACTTCTAACCCTTTAAGCAGGACATTACGACCATTGAGTACGAGTATACGACCCTTCGGTATGATGGCCTCCTGGTGTTTAAGGATCGTCCTTATGACGTATCGACTATGATATAGTTATGATCACGTAACTCACGTGGTATAGGTAGAAACAAGAGGAAAGGTAAGTTGCAGAACGATGAGATGTGGTGGTAGAAGATGGGGTCAAGACGATAAATGGTGGTAGAGTTGAAATTATAGGAAGAAGAGGTAGACCAACAGAAGCCTTTGAGGTGACGATGGAAAAGGAATCAGTTGTCCATAGGATACAAGTGTAATTGATCTGTGTGTGTGTGTGTGTGTGTGTGTGTGTGTGTGTGTGTGTGTGTGTGTAGGTGTGTGGGTGGGGATGGGTGTGTTCTCACGTGAAGAATCAATTTAACAGTTTCCATCTTTGAAGTATGATTTGGAGAGTCACAGAACAGTTTTCTTGGAGCAGTTGACTATCTGACTCTCTCCTTCCTATGATCAGAGTCACTCTGTGACCAAGCATAGAGTAAATATGTTAAGAAAGGCTCCATTTTAACCTGGAAGCTACTCTATTTTTTTTCTATTGAGCACTCTGGACTTGGGTTGAGGGTGTGTGCGCCAAAGGGAGGCGAAGTACTTCGAGACGTATCGGCTCCACCCCATGTGGAGGGAGACGAAGTTAACAGATTGAAAATTGTATTTGTATTACATGATCACGTCGTCTGAGTGGCCCTTAACGTCACTGTCTTAAGTGACTGAACTTGTCTTCCATGACATTTGTGTTGCTCTTCGTTGGTTTCGTTTTCATGGGAGTGTTTGATATACTTCTGCCGTGTTGAGTCTTACCCAATGACAATGACCTTCAATTTTTCTTGCTCTGTGCCTCGTTTTCGCGTTATTCTTCTTTTTTACACTCTGAGCTAGCTCGCACTCGTTTTGTTATGCCGACACTTTATAGTATCTTAATTAACTTTGATGACATACATCATGCGTTCTCTGACGTATTATGGCCCGCTGCTACAGTGCATGATTGGTTTCATGGTTTGTCCATGTGTACACCCCTTTGCTGGTGGATTTGATACGAACGAGCGGTACGTCACAAGCACAACCTGCAGAGCTTTACACTTACTGGGGCTTTGACTGTGGGTGGAGGTGTGTGGAGCCTCCATATACTGTGTTATGTGGACCCCTGACCGCCTTGCAAGGTTTCGCAATCCACCTTCGCTGCCACCACCCAACCTTGTCTCCACCACATATAGCTTCATCTTCCCCCACCCCCTGCCTGCAACACAAAAACAGTATTTCCACCTCCTTCGCCACCGCCACAGTCAGTACCACCACCAGCAGAAGCAGTTGCACTATCACAGCCACTTGCGCCATCATTTTCATCATCACCACCACCATCACCGCCATACAGTTAGACTCATATCAATCACCTCTCCTCACTCACACCTCAATACTTTTCACCTACACACTCACAATGAGTTATGTTACCTCACACAGGCTCTTTACATATAATATCATCATAGTATCATCATCGTTGGGGACTTACCCCGTGATGGGGCTAAATCTCTCTCTCTCTCTCTCTCTCTCTCTCTCTCTCTCTCTCTCTCTCTCTCTCTCTCTCTCTCTCTCTCTCTCTCTCTGTCTCTCCCTCTCTCTCTGCGCTTGCTTGCTAACTTGCTTGCTCGAGTTGTTATGCATTCTGCTTGGCTCTCCCGTGATCAGCATGCGGGTACTTGTTGAATAAATGTGGAGTTTGGTCATAATTACGGTAATTATAAGCCCGGCGGATCTCATGTTATTAAAGAGGTGAGGACTCTCACCTGATTCTGCTAGATTGTAGTCACCATGCTGCTGAAATACTCTTGCTTTTCCTTCTTATCATCCACCTAATCTTGCGAGTTTCTCCAGTCTTTTCTTCTGTCACCTTCTTGACCGCGTCTCAGCCACACCGTTCTTTGTCCTCCCGGATCTGTATGCGACACGCAGGTCACCTTGGTGGAGGTTCACAGTTGCTCCATAGTCTTATCCACGGCAGCGAGAGAAAGGGGTTGGGGTGGGAGGGAAGGGGGTGTGTTTCCTAGGGTAGGAAGGATCTAGATGGTTCTCGAAGTTCCCCAGCGAACGGTACCTCCGGGCCAGCCAAGGTAAGGAAAGGTTCTTGATGTTAATATGTGTTGCTTCATTTTCATCTAACTTATAAGTTCTACACAGAAACATTTTCCGTTAGATAAGGCTTCCTGTTTTTATCGTCGATATTTTTTTTTTTCCTCTTTTAAGGCGTACAGGATGATACGGTGTTAAGTTCTCCAATACTAGGAGAACTTACCATGTTCCAGACACAGACGTTGAGCCTCCGATATCTCCCCCCCCCCCCTCTCTCTCTCTCTCTCTCTCTCTCTCTCTCTCTCTCTCTCTCTCTCTCTCTCTCTCTCTCTCTCTCTCATGACCTGACCTGACCGCTGACTCTTCTCTGGGAAGCAGGGAAAGAACTACCCAAGAACCTTACTTGACGAAGGGACTGAAGAGGACAGTAAAAACAGAGATCGAGAACATAGTTGATTCTATCAAGAAGAGGAAAAAATATGAAAGAAGCTCAAGATGATAAAACGAACACCTACAGAGGAAAAAGGATTACAAGAACACGCCAAGAAATGGGCAACAGCTGCAACGCAAAGGGAAGCGAGAGATGAAGTAGAGAAACAAAAGAAGAGGAATCCAGAGAAGAGAAGCCTCTACTTGATGAGAGGAGGAGGCAGGAACGTGGGTGATAGGGAGGCTCCTAATTAGGCCTTCATAACTGCTGTCCTTCCGGGGTCGGTATAAGAGACCCACGTCGTATCAACAAGATGTGCTGTACCATCGCTGCAATGGTCGCTATTCTTCCTACACCCACTGGTTTTACTTTTACAGCCACGATACATACGATGTCCTCGCCTCAAACCAGGGAAGTACTACTGTCCCTGACTTACGAGTGTTGAAGTTGTGTTTGAATCTATATTGCACCCTCCGGGATGTAGACAGCAGCCTCCCCGGGAAATACTATCCTCTTGACTTTAGAGTTGCCCGGAATCATCTTTCACAAAGCAGGTAAGTAGGGTCGACGTGCTGTCAATGGATTGACCCAGGGAATGTGAAGCGTCAAGGGTAAACCATGGAAAGTTTTGTGGGGCCTGGATGTGGAAAGGGAGCCTTGGTTTCGGTGCATTATACATGACAGCCAGAGATTGAGTGTGAACGAATGTGTCCTTTGTTGTTTTTTCCTAGCGCCACCTCGCGCATGCCGGGGGAGGGGTTTGTCATTTCATGTGTGGTGGGGTGGCGACGAGAGTGAATAAAGGCAGCAAGTATGAATTATGTACATGTGTATAAATGTGTGTGTATTTATATGTATACGTTGAAGTGTATAGGTATTTATATGTGCGTGTGCGGACGTGTATGTATATACATGTGTATGTGGGTGGATTGGGCCATTCTTTCGTCTGTTTCTTTGCGCTACCTCGCTCACGCGAGAGACAGCGACAAAGTATAATGAAATAAATATAAGAAAGAAAGAGAGTATATATATATATATATATATATATATATATATATATATATATATATATATATATATATATGGATATAAACTTTGCAAGGATGTTACCGAACTCAGCCTGCATGAGGTGTGGTTACACCGCAATCGGGAAGTTATCTTCGGCAAGGCTGTATTTTGTCAGAGAACAGAAAGGAGCAAAGTCTCGTCAAGGAGCTTTCAAGCTTGCGTAACCCCCATGGAAGTGGCTCCGAGATGGTAAAATAATAACAACAGCCCAGCAGACTGGTTCAGCTTACCCGTGACCTCGCATCATAAACCTCCGTGCAATGGACCTGTTTGTGGTTAGCCTAAAAACAGGTTATGAAATGTCGCAGTCTTAGGAGCAACCATATTTCATACTACGTGGTTCAGTTCCAGCAACAACAACAGCAGCAGTTCACTGCTGAGTAGACGCCAGTGAAGTTAGAAACTGTGTCCATGCTTCGCTGTATTTACTCTATATCCTATACTCTTGTTGACAGTTTACAGCTTTTTTTTCCCTTTTTTATATCGATCATCGCCACCAAGTTATAAGTCCACATGTAAGTAGGTTTAGCTTTGGTATACACACGTCCTTGTAATGCCCTGTCGTCGTCAACTTAATCTCGAACTGCCTTATACTAAGTGTATGGTCTTCTGGCTCCTTTCTTGTCCGTGTTCCTTCTTGTCTTAGTGTTCCTTCGTATCTAAGTGTTTCCGAGGTTTTCGTGACAGGTGTTTGGAAATCAAGTTTTTGGTCGTGTCTCCTCACGTCATATACCGTTCCTTGTTTCCGCCATTCTTGGTATAACGATGATGAAATATACCCACTGGCTACGTTGGCTAGTCTTTCCGCGATGACCCACCAGAGGTCGGGCCACACATCTTATACAAGGACAGTCCCGTCGAGTTCAAAGGCCGCACCTTCGTTTTCAAGTGGTTGCTGAAGCACCAAGTTCGCTTCTGTTGCTCTTCATCCTTGCTGCGCGTGCAGCGTACTTTTATGATAACGCTTGAGCTTAGCTAATCCCCCAGACTGGTTAATTTTTTTTTCTATACAGTACGAGTGAGTGTTGGCTGATAGTCCGTCACCGGAAAGATAAGCGTCCAATGTCGAGAGACGACGGAAATCTGTCTTGTTTATGACGTCATGTTTCCATCCTCATTTTGTGTTTTTCTATCGCCGTATATTCCCGCGTAGTCATTCTCCACCTTGTTTTTTATTCTTCGTTTACCTTCAGTATTTCTTCGTTCAGGGTTACCGAATTTTGAGGAACGCAACTTTCCTCCTTTTTTGTTTATTACGATAATTCCATAAACGTAAATGAATCACTTTTCCATGGGCAGCTTAGCTCCTCGTTGAGGCAAGGAACCTGCCCTACCCTCTCTCATATTTTTTCTTTCATTTTTCTCAAGTTCTTACTCACTCTGCCTGCACCACCGAGAACCCTCCGACAACATCCTCCCAGCCTCCAACTTCCAGGCTCCCGTCCTTCCAGTCAACAGCCAAGAAAGATATAACTTTACGTCCAGCCATTTTGCTGGAGCTGTAAGGGAAATTTCAAGAGAAAACGTCGACCATGACGCTTACTACAGATGTTTTTTTTTTTCTTTCTATCAACGTGGTTAGCATGTATCAGGTTATGAAAGCCTGTGTGTAAGGATGTGCCATGAGGATGGGTGTCGAATCCTGGCCGTCTTATATAAAGGTCATCTTCCACAGATGATAAGAGAAGTGGTCGTTTGTAAAGGCTTGAGGCGAGGGAGTTCCCTTCATATATTTTTTCCCCTATGCTTCTCCCGCCATTTGGAAGATTGTAATCTACCTTATCTACCTTCCCTCCTCCTCCTGTCGCCAGAAGAATAGTCTCTCTCTCTCTCTCTCTCTCTCTCTCTCTCTCTCTCTCTCTCTCTCTCTCTCTCTCTCTCTCTCACACACACACACACACACACACACACACACACACACACACACACACACACATCGCCTGGTCATCGCTTCCTCCAGCACACAATGGCCTGGGGACAGGGCTTTAAGTAACGATCTGCCCCGGCCTCCCTCGCTCTTGGCTTACCCTCTCCGTGCTTGGCCGATTACCACGTCCGGCGTGTCCTCTAGATCTTTCCCCACGTCGTGTAAGTTTCTCCATGCTCCCCAATGTCTGAAATTATCCCCCTCCCCTCCCTTCCTTCTGTTACATCCATAGCGCCATATCCTTCTCCGTGTCCTCACCTCGTGGTGTGTGCATGACCATGTCCTTAAACCGTGGTATATGCATGGCCATGTCCTCTGTGCCGTCACGTCGCAGTATGTGCGTGAGCATTTCCGACGTGTCCCCACATCCTTCTTGTGTGTCCTAGATATTGTGCACGTCCTCAACATGTTCGTTCCCTCAGGATGCCATTTGGCATTGACTTGGGCGGTTTCCTTGGCAGCCAACCTGCCTTCCTGTTTCCTTCTCGTTTATCCTTCCGTTTACCATCCCTATTAGCCTCCCTATTACCCTGGTTATCCTTCCCGTTACTCTCCATTACCCTCTGTATTATTTGATGTAGGGCAGTACAGAGGGGAGCAAGGTAACATATCAGCTGGAGGACAGTGGTTGTATCATCCATTCCTAATCTGTATGAATGGATGACGGCACTTTAAGAATAACCTTGGATTTGCCTGGGAATTCACAGGTTGAGGCTATGTAGAGGGTGTAGCGGTGGCATGGGAAAAGATAGGAGTATTAGGGGCGTGGGTGTCGTCTATAGTGACCCAGGCCAAGCCATAGGAGGGGCCGACAACGCCAGTATTGATCTGCGGGTCGGAAATTGAAAGTCAGTCTTTTAAGTTATTTACCACATCGATATTTAACGGAGGCGGCCCCTCTTTGGCCTCGGGCACGTGGCGATAATGCAGTTGACAGCCCCGTTTACCGATATACGCGTGAACTGCTAAGGAAAAGCTAAACCACATCTGACGAGAAGGTTTTGGAAGTCCGCAATTGTTTACTGGCAGAAGTTCGAAGTGCAGAGATAACCTGCAAAGGAGACGCCTGTTGGCAGACCTCTTGTATAATGTCACTGGAGGTCCTGACTAGGTTGTGTGACATTAAATCTCTTGACTCATATATATATATATATATATATATATATATATATATATATATATATATATATATATATATATGTATATTTTTTTTTTTTTTTTTTTTTGCTTTGTCGCTGTCTCCCGCGTTTGCGAGGTAGCGCAAGGAAACAGACGAAAGAAATGGCCCAACCCACCCTCATACACATGTATATACATACGTCCACACACGCAAATATACATACCTACACAGCTTTCCATGGTTTACCCCAGACGCTTCACATGCCTTGATTCAATCCACTGACAGCACGTCAATCCCGGTATACCACATCGCTCCAAATCACTCTATTCCTTGCCCTCCTTTCACCCTCCTGCATGTTCAGGCCCCGATCACACAAAATCTTTTTCACTCCATCTTTCCACCTCCAATTTGGTCTCCCTCTTCTCCTCGTTCCCTCCACCTCCGACACATATTCTCTTGGTCAATCTTTCCTCACTCATTCTCTCCATGTGCCCGAACCATTTCAAAACACCCTCTTCTGCTCTCTCAACCACGCTCTTTTTATTTCCACACATCTCTCTTACCCTTATGTTACTTACTCGATCAAACCACCTCACACCACATATTGTCCTCAAACATCTCATTTCCAGCACATCCATCCTCCTGCGCACAACTCTATCCATAGCCCACGCCTCGCAACCATACAACATTGTTGGAACCACTATTCCTTCAAACATACCCATTTTTGCTTTCCGAGATAATGTTCTCGACTTCCACACATTCTTCAAGGCTCCCAGAATTTTCGCCCCCTCCCCCACCCTATGATCCACTTCCGCTTCCATGGTTCCATCCGCTGCCAGATCCACTCCCAGATATCTAAAACACTTCACTTCCTCCAGTTTTTCTCCATTCAAACTCACCTCCCAATTGACTTGACCCTCAACCCTACTCTATCTAATAACCTTGCTCTTATTCACATTTACTCTTAACTTTCTTCTTTCACACACTTTACCAAACTCAGTCACCAGCTTCTGCAGTTTCTCACATGAATCAGCCACCAGCGCTGTATCATCAGCGAACAACAACTGACTCACTTCCCAAGCTCTCTCATCCCCAACAGACTTCATACTTGCCCCTCTTTCCAAAACTCTTGCATTCACCTCCCTAACAACCCCATCCATAAACAAATTAAAAAACCATGGAGACATCACACACCCCTGCCGCAAACCTACATTCACTGAGAACCAATCACTTTCCTCTCTTCCTACACGTACACATGCCTTACATCCTCGATAAAAACTTTTCACTGCTTCTAACATATATATATTATACACTGTCGCTGTCTCCCGCGTTAGCGAGGTAGCGCAAGCAAACAGACAAAATAATGGCCCAACCCGCCCACATGTATATACATACACGTCCACACACACACACACACACACACACACACACACACACACACACACACACACACACACACACATATATGCCTATACATTTCAACGTATGCATATATATACACAGACAGACATATACATATATTCACATGTACATAATTCATACTTGCTGCCTTTATTTATTCCCGTCGCCACCCCGCCACACATGATATGACAACCCCCTCCCTCCGCACGCGAGCAAGGTAGCGCCAGGAAGAGACAACAAAGGCCACATTCGTTCACACTCAGTCTCTAGCTGTCATGTATAATGCTATAGAGTTGTGCGATGGAGGGTGGATGTGTTGGAAATGAGATGTTTGAGGACAATATGTGGTATGAGGTTGTTTCATCGAGTAAGTAATGAAAGAGTACGAGAGATGTGTGGTAATAAAAAGAGTGTGGTTGAGAGAGCAGAAGAGGGTGTATTGAAATGGCTTGGTCATTTAGAGAGAATGAGCGAGGAAAGATTGACAAAGAGGATTTATGTGCCAGAGGTGGAGGGAACAAGGTAAAGTGGGAGACGAAATTGGAGGTGGAAAGATGGAAGGAAAAAGATTTTGAGCGATCGGGGCCTGAATATGCAGGAGGGTGAAAGGTGTGCAAGGAATAAAGTGAATTGGAATGATGTAGTATATATATATATATATATATATATATATATATATATATCCCTGGGGATAGGTGAGAAAGAATACTTCCCACGCATTCCTCACGTATCGTAGAAGGCGACTAAAGGGGACGGGACCGGGGGGCTAGAAACTCTCCCCCCCCCCCCTTGTATTTTAACTTTCTAAAAGGGGTCTGAAAGGGGAAACAGAAAAAGAAGTCACCCGGGGAGTGCTCATCCTCCTCGAAGGCTCAGATTGGGGTGTCTAAATGTGTGTGGATGTAACCAAGATGAGAAAAAAGGAGAGATAGGTAGTATGTTTCAGGAAAGGAACCTGGATGTTTTGGCTCTGAGTGAAACGAAGCTCAAGGGTAAAGGGGAAGAGTGGTTTGGGAATGTTTTGGGAGTAAAGTCAGGGGTTGGTGAGAGGACAAGAGCAAGGAAAGGAGTAGCACTACTCCTGAAACAGGAGTTGTGGGAGTATGTGATAGAGTGTAAGAAAGTAAACTCTAGATTGATATGGGTAAAACTGAAAGTGGATGGAGAGAGATGGGTAATTATTGGTGCCTATGCACCTAGGCACGAGAAGAAAGATCATGAGAGGCAAGTGTTTTGGTAGCAGCTGAATGAGTATGTTAGTAGTTTTGATGCACGATACCGGGTTATAGTGATGGGTGATTTAAATGCAAAGGTGAGTAATGTGGCAGTTGACGGAATAATTGGTGTACATGGGGTGTACAGTGTTGTAAATGGAAATGGTGAAGAGCTTGTAGATTTGTGTGCTGAAAAAGGACTGGTGATTGGGAATACCTGGTTTAAAACGAGAGATATACATAAGTATACGTATGTAAGTAGGAGAGATGGCCAGAGAGCATTATTGGAATGTGTTAATTGATAGGCGCGCGAAACAGAGACTTTTGGATGTTAATGTGCTGAGAGGTGCAACTTGAGGGATGTCTGATCATTATCTTGTGGAGGCGAAGGTGAAGATTTGTAGAGGTTTTCAGAAAAGAAGAGAGAATGTTGGGGTGAAGAGAGTGGTGAGAGGAAGTGAGCTTGGGAAGGAGACTTGCGTGAGGAAGTACCAGGAGAGGCTGAGTGCAGAATGGAAAAGTGTGAGAACAAAGGACTGAAGGGGAATGGGGGAGGAATGGGATGTATTTAGGGAAGCAGTGATGGCTTGCGCAAAAGATGCTTGTGGCTTGAGAAAGGTGGGAGGTATGGAGATTAGAAAGGGTAGTGATTGGTGGGATGAAGAAGTAAGATTATTAGTGAAAGAGAAGAGAGAGGCATATGGACGATTTTTGCTGGAAAATAGTGCAAATGACTGGGAGATATATAAAGGAAAGAGGCAGGAGGTTAAGAGAAAGGTGCAAGAGGTGAAAACGAGAGCAAATGAGAGTTGGGGTGAGAGAGTAACATTAGATTTTAGGGAGAATGAAAAGATGTTTTGTATGGAGGTAAATAAAGTGCGTAAGACAAGGGAACAAATGTGAACATCAGTGAAGGAGGCTAATGGGGAGGTAATAACAAGTAGTGGTGATTTGAGAAGGATATGGAGTGAGTATTTTGAAGGTTTGTTGAATGTGTTAGATGATAGAGTGGCAGAAATCGGGTGTTTTGGTCAAGGTGGTGTGCTAAGTGAGAGGGTTAGGGAGAATGATTTGATAAACAGAGAAAAGGTAGTAAAAGCTTTGCGGAAGATGAAAGCCGGCAAGGCATCGGGTTTGGATGGTATTGCAGTAGAATTTATTAAAAAAGGGAGTGACTGTGTTGTTGACTGGTTTGTAACTATATTTGATGTATGTATGACTCATGGTGAGGTGCCTAAGAATTGGCGGAATGCATGTATAGTGCCATTGTACAAAGGCAAAGGGGATAAGGGTGAGTGCTCAAATTACAAAGGTATAAATCTGTTGAGTATTCCTGGAAAATTATATTTGAGGATATTGATTGAGAGGGTGAAAGCATGTACAGAGCATCAGATTGGGGAAGAGCAATGTGGTTTCAGAAGTGGTAGGTGATGTGTAGATCAGGTGTTTGCTTTGAAGAATGTATTTGAGAAATACTTAGAAAAGCAAATAGATTTGTATGTAGCATTTATGGATCTGGAGAAGGCATGTGATAGATTTGATAGAGTTGCTCTGTGGAAGGTATTAAGAATTTATGGTGTAGGAGGCAAGTTGCTAGAAGCATTGAAATTTTTTTTTTATCGAGGATATGTGTACGAGTAGGAAGAGAGGAAAGTGATTGCTTCTCAATGAATGTCGGTTTGCGGCAGGGGTGCGTGATGTCTCCATGGTTGTTTAATTTGTTTATGGACGGGGTTGTTAGGGAGGTAAATGCAAGAGTTTTGGAAAGAGGGGCAAGTATGCTGTCTGATGTGGATGAGAGGGCTTGGGAAGTAAGTCAGTTGTTTTTTGCTGATGATACATCGCTGGTGGCTGATTTGGATGAGAAACTGCAGAAGCTGGTGACTGAGTTTGGTAAAGTGTGTGAAAGAAAGCTGAGGGTAAATGTGAACAAGAGCAAGGATATTAGGTACAGTAGGATTGAGGGACAAGTCAATTGGAAGGTAAGTTTGAGTGGAGAGAGGCTGGAGGAAGTGAAGTGTTTTAGATATCTGAGAGTGGATTTGGCAACGGATGAAACCATGGAAGCGGAAGTGAGTCACATGGTGTGGGAGTGGGCGAAAGTTTTAGGAGCGTTGAAAAATGTGTGGAAGGCGAGAACATTATCTCGGAAAGCAAAAATGGGTATGTTTCAAGGAATAGTGGTTCCAACAATGGTATATGGTTTCGAGGCGTGGGCTATAGATAGAGTTGTGCGGAGGAGGGTGGATGTGTTGGAAATGAGATGTTTGAGGACAATATGTGGTTTGAGGTGGTAAGATCGAGTAAGTAATGAAAGGATGAGAGATGTGTGGTAGTAAAAAGAGTGTGGTTGAGAGAGCAGAGGAGGGTGTGTTGAAGTGGTTTGGTCACATGGAGAGAATGAGTGAGGAAAGAATGACAGAGAGGATATATGTGTCAGAGGTGGAGGAAACGAGGGGAAGTGGGAGACCAAATTGGAGGTGGAAAGAATGAGTTAAAAAGATTTTGAGCGATCAGGACCTGAACATGCAGGAATGTGAAAGTTGTGCAAGGAATGGAGTGAATTGGAATGATGTGGTATCCCGGGGTGGAGGTGCTGTCAATGGATTGAACCGGGGCATGTGAAGCGTCTAGGGTAAACCATGGAATGATTTGTGGGGCCTGGATGTGGAAAGGGAGCTGTGGTTTGGTTGCATTATACATGACAGCTAGAGACTGAGTGTGAACGAATGTGGCCTTTGTTGTATCTTCCTAGCGCTACCTCGCGCGCATGCGGGGGGAGGGTGTATCATTTCATGTGTGGCGGGGTGGCGACGGGAAATGAGTAAAGGCACCAAGAATGAATTATGTACATGTGTATATATGTATATGTCTGTGTATGTATATATATGTGTATACGTTGAAATGTATTGGTATGTATATGTGCGCGTGTGGACATGTATGTATATACATGTGTATGTGGGTGGGTTGGGCCATTCTTTCGTCTGTTTCCTTGCGCTACCTCGCTAACGCGGGAGAGAGCGACAAAGTATGATAAATAGTTAAATAAGTAAATGGATATATATATATATATATATATATATATATATATATATATATATATATATATATATATATATATTTTTTTTTTTTTTTTTTTTTTTTCAAACTATTTGCCATTTCCCACGTTAGCGAGGTAGCGTTAAGAACAGAGAACTGGGCCATTGAGGGAATATCCTCACCTGGCCCCCTTCTCTGTTCCCTCTTTTGGAAAATTAAAAAAAATTGAGAGGGGAGGATTTCAAGGCTCCCAGAATTTTCGCCCCCTCCCCCACCCTATGATTCACTTCCGCTTCCATGGTTCCATCCGCTGCCAGATCCACTCCCAGATATCTAAATCACTTTACTTCCTCCAGTTTTTCTCCATTCAAACTTACCTCCCAATTGACTTGACCCTCAACCCCACTGTACCAAATAACCTTGCTCTTATTCACATTTACTCTTAACTTTCTTCTTTCACACACTTTACCAAACTCAGTCACCAGCTTCTGCAGTTTCTCACATGAATCAGCCACCAGCGCTGTATCATCAGCGAACAACAACTGACTCACTTCCCAAGCTCTCTCATCCCCAACAGACTTCATACTTGCCCCTCTTTCCAAAACTCTTGCATTCACCTCCCTAACAACCCCATTCATAAACAGATTAAACAACCATGGAGACATCACACACCCCTGCCGCAAACCTACATTCACTGAGAACCAATTACTTTCCTCTCTTCCTACACGTACACATGCCTTACATCCTCGATAAAAACTTTTCACTGCTTCTAACAACTTGCCTCCCACACCATATATATATATATATATATATATATATATATATATATATATATATATATATATATATATATATATATATATATATATATGAGCACGCCCGAAATACTCCACATGGTAGCAGTCTTACAAATATAGGATATTTTATAATAGAAATATCTTTGTAGGGATAGTGCTGAGGGAATACTACCCACGTATTTCCTGCATGGCCTCGAGGAAGACTTTGAGGGTCGGGAGCGAATACATTAGGTGCTAGGAGATCCTTCCCTCCTGCATTATTACCTCCTAAAGGTAGAAGGATGGAGGAGCGAAGGAGTGATCACCCCCCCTCGAAGGCTCAGTCATGCGTTCTGGGCGGTCCCTCGTTAGGGTGAGAGATGAAATACCTTGAGGGAGAACTTTCTTTGCTCAGTACACAGTGTTATGTGTGTGTGTAGTTGTGGTCGTGGCGACGCCGAGGTGTGTTTGTTCACCTGTGTCGAGGACACTTGTCGCAGATGTCCGGGCTGGCGGCTGGCCAGGTGTGCTCTAGCAAGCCCCCCGGTTGTTGTAATCCAACTTGGAGTAACCGTCGTTTGGTGATAAAGGGACCGGTAGCGCAGCCGTAGACATCCCTCCTGGTCGTATGTCCGCATTGCTGTATGTCCGCCTGAGTCAGCGTGTGTGTGTGTGTGTGTGTGTGTGTGTGTGTGTGTGTGTGTGTGTGTGTGTCGTTTTTAGAAACAGGTCTACAAGTTTTAGACAACAGGCAACCCTCTGGTGCATGTGTTGCTCTTTAACAAAAGCCAGTGTTGAGGGCAGTCAAAACAGGAGTTAAGTAGGCGGGTTGCATGCTGTGAATGTGGCGAGCGTGATGTTCAAGCATTTGCTACACGTAGTCGAGGCACAACCAGCATAGACGATACTTGAAGGCAGTGTTGCCGGTGATGCATTTGTGTCAACAACACTAAGGCCGGCCACACGACACACGTCATGAACTGCGGCATGGGAACCTGTCTCTGGGTCATGAACTATGGAATGGATCTCTGGGGTATATTTGTGTCATGAACCACAGAATGGGATCGTATCTCTGGTCATGTGCAGTGTGTCGTGAACCATGCATTGGGATCGTATTTTTGGGGAGTGTATACTGCGTCATAAACAGCGGAATAGGAACGGTTATCTATCCGTAGTATGTCGAACAGTGGAATGGCAACGTTTATCTATCCGTAGTATGTCATGAACAGAACAGTGGAATGAAAATGGAAACGTTTTATTTTCTTGAATATAGATTCATGTCTCGTTATGTATCCTAGAATTATAGGATGTGATGGCACGCGCGCGCAGTGTTAAACCTATAATTTTAGAACTTTATCGATGTTATGATGTTTATCCTTAATGTAAAGAGAAATAAGAAAGATATTTTGGCAATGAGAGAGAGAGAGAGAGAGAGAGAGAGAGAGAGAGAGAGAGAGAGAGAGAGAGAGAGAGAGAGAGAGAGTAATGTATGTTGGTGTTTATAGACGGTTGAAGGAAGGCTGTCGGCTGCCGGACAAGGGAGTAATGACAGTGAAGGCCACTTGCATACACTCCCTGGCAGGCCTTGTATGGCCTTATCCTTTTTGATTAGGGCTCTTGAACACGCTGTCTCATGAGTATGATGGGGTTCGCCTTTAATCTAAATCTTTAAAAGATAAGGTCGGAGACCAGGCTATCATACAAGCAAGGAGGTGTCGCATCGCCGTGCTCTAGGGTCGTAGAATCGTACTCCAGGGTCGTGACGTCGTGCTCAAGGGTTTACAATTGTTCAGAACCAGGAGGAATGGGAGTCCAATTAATATCGACCCGTCCTCGAGGAGCGTGGCTTTGTTCCTCTCCTTGTATGTGTGTGTGTGTGTGTGTGTGTGTGTGTGCGCCTCGGTAAACGGTGACTCATATGACAAGGGCTTTACTTACAGGTATCATAAAGGTGTTTACCGAACAGAAACCCTTTTACATGTTCGTGGTTTACCGTCCCTCACGCTACATATTTAGCAATAAGAGAGGGAAGGAATTAATCCTCTTGTCTCTGGTGGTAGACCACGAAAATCAACGTAGCACGTCTCTCTCTCTCTCTCTCTCTCTCTCTCTCTCTCTCTCTCTCTCTCTCTCTCTCTCTCTCTCTCTCTCTCTCTCTCTCTCTCTCTATATATATATATATATATATATATATATATATATATATATGTATATATATATATATATCCCTGGGGATAGGGGAGAGAGAATACTTCCCACGTATTCCCTGCGTGTCGTAGAAGGCGACTAAAAGGGGAGGAAGCGGGGGGGCTGGAAATCTTCCTCTCTCTTTTTTTTTAATTTTCCAAAAGAAGGAACAGAAAAGAGGGCCAGGTGAGGATATTCCCTCAAAGGCCCAGTCCTCTGTTCTTAATGCTAACTCGCTAACGCGGGAAATGGCGAATAGTTTGAAAAGAAAGTAAAAAGAATATATATATATATTTTTTTTTTTTTTTTTTTATACTTTGTCGCTGTCTCTCGCGTTTGCGAGGTAGCGCAAGGAAACAGACGAAAGAAATGGCCCAACCCCCCCCCCCCATACACATGTATATACATACGTCCACACACGCAAATATACATACCTACACAGCTTTCCATGGTTTACCCCAGACGCTTCACATGCCTTGATTCAATCCACTGACAGCACGTCAACCCCGGTATACCACATCGCTCCAATTCACTCTATTCCTTGCCCTCCTTTCACCCTCCTGCATGTTCAGGCCCCGATCACACAAAATCTTTTTCACTCCATCTTTCCACCTCCAATTTGGTCCCCCTCTTCTCCTTGCTCCCTCCACCTCCGACACATATATCCTCTTGGTCAATCTTTCCTCACTCATCCTCTCCATGTGCCCAAACCACTTCAAAACACCCTCTTCTGCTCTCTCAACCACGCTCTTTTTATTTCCACACATCTCTCTTACCCTTACGTTACTCACTCGATCAAACCACCTCACACCACACATTGTCCTCAAACATCTCATTTCCAGCACATCCATCCTCCTGCGCACAACTCTATCCATAGCCCACGCCTCGCAACCATACAACATTGTTGGAACCACTATTCCTTCAAACATACCCATTTTTGCTTTCCGAGATAATGTTCTCGACTTCCACACATTCTTCAAGGCCCCCAGAATTTTCGCCCCCTCCCCCACCCTATGATCCACTTCCGCTTCCATGGTTCCATCCGCTGCCAGATCCACTCCCAGATATCTAAAACACTTCACTTCCTCCAGTTTTTCTCCGTTCAAACTCACCTCCCAATTGACTTTACCCTCAACCCTACTGTACCTAATAACCTTGCTCTTATTCACATTTACTCTTAACTTTCTTCTTTCACACACTTTACCAAACTCAGTCACCAGCTTCTGCAGTTTCTCACATGAATCAGCCACCAGCGCTGTATCATCAGCGAACAACAACTGACTCACTTCCCAAGCTCTCTCATCCCCAACAGACTTCATACTTGCCCCTCTTTCCAAAACTCTTGCATTTACCTCCCTTACAACCCCATCCATAAACAAATTAAACAACCATGGAGACATCACACACCCCTGCCGCAAACCTACATTCACTGAGAACCAATCACTTTCCTCTCTTCCTACACGTACACATGCCTTACATCCTCGATAAAAACTTTTCACTGCTTCTAACAACTTTCCTCCCACCCCATATATTCTTAATACCTTCCACAGAGCATCTCTGTCAACTCTATCATATGCCTTCTCCAGATCCATAAATGCTACATACAAATCCATTTGCTTTTCTAAGTATTTCTCACATACATTCTTCAAAGCAAACACCTGATCCACACATCCTCTACCACTTCTGAAACCACACTGCTCTTCCCCAATCTGATGCTCTGTACATATATATATATATATATATATATATATATATTATCCCTGGGGATAGGGGATTAAGAATACTTCCCACGTATTCCCTGCGTGTCGTAGAAGGCGACTAAAAGGGGAGGGAGCGGGGGGCTGGAAATCCTCCCCTCTCGTTTTTTTTTTTTTTTTTTTTTTTTTTTCCAAAAGAAGGAACAGAGAATTGGGCCAGGTGAGGGTATTCCCTCAAAGGCCCAGTCCTCTGTTCTTAACGCTACCTCGCTAATGCGGGAAATGGCGAATAGTTTGAAAGAAAAGAAAGAATATATATATATATATATATATATATATATATATATATATATATATATATATATATATATATATATATATATCTTACCCTTTCATTACTTACTCAATCAAACCACCTCACACCTCACACCACATATTGTCCTCAGACATTTCATTTCCAACACATCCACCCTCCTCCGCACAACTCTATATATAGCCCATGCCTTGCAACCATATAACATTGTTGGAACCTCTATTCCTTCAAACATAGCCATTTTTGCTCTCAACGCTCCCAGAACCTTCGCCCCCTCCCAACCTTGTGACTCACATCTGCTTCCATGTTTCCATCCGCTGCTAAATCCAGTCCCAGATATCTAAAACACTTCACTTCCTCCAGTTTTTCTCCGTTCAAACCTACCTCCCAGTTAACTTGTCCATTAACCCTACTGAACCTAATAACCTTGCTCTTATTCACATTTACTCTCAGCTTTCTTCTTTCACACACTGTACCAAACTCAGTCCCCAACTTTTGCAGTTTCTCACCCGAATCAGCCACCAGCGCTGTAGCTTCAACGAACAGCAACTGACTCACTTCCCAAGCCCTCTTATCCACAACAGACTGCATACTTGCTCTTCTCTCCACAACTCTTGCATTCACCTCCCTAACAACCCCATCCATAAACAGATTAAGCAACCATGAACGCACAACCATCACGCACCCCTGCCGCACCCCGACATTCATATTCATCGAGTAAATAATGAAAGGATAAGAGAGATGTGTGGTAATAAAAAGAGTGTGGTGGAGAGAGCAGAAGAGGGTGTATTGAAGTGGTTTGGTCACATGGAGAGAATAATGTCAATGGATTGAACCAGGGCATGTGAAGCGTCTGGGATAAACCATGGAAAGATTTGTGGGGCCTGGATTTGGAAAGGGAGCTGTGGTTTCGGTGCATTACATATGACAGCTAGAGACTGAGTGTGAACAAATGTGGCCTTTGTTGTCTTTTCCTAGGGCTACAGGGGGGTGCCATTTCATGTGTGGCGGGGCGGCGACGGAATGGATGAAGGCAGCACGTATGAATATGTACATGTGTATTTATGTATATGTCTGTATTTGTATATTTATGTGTAGATTGAAATGTACAGTTATGTATATGTGCGTGTATGGGCGTTTATGTATATACATGTGTATGTGGGTGAGTTGGGCCATTCTTTCGTCTGTTTCCTTGCGCTACCTCGCTAACACGGGAGACAGCGACTAAGTATTATATATATATATATATATATATATATATATATATATATATATATATATATATATATATATATATATATATATTTATATATATATATATATATATATATATATATATATATATATATATATATATATATATATATTTTATGTATTTATTTATTTTGCTTTGTCGCTGTCTCCCGCGTTTGCGAGGTAGCGCAAGGAAACAGATGAAAGAAATGGCCCAACCCACCCCCATGCACATGTATATACATACACGTCCACACACGCAAATATACATACCTATACATCTCAATGTACATATATATATACACACACAGACACATACATATATACCCATGCACACAATTCACACTGTCTGCCTTTATTCATTCCCAACGCCACCTCGCCACACATGGAATACCATCCCCCTCCCCCCTCATGTGTGCGAGGTAGCGCTTGGAAAAGACAACAAAGGCCCCATTCGTTCACACTCAGTCTCTAGCTGTCATGCAATAATGCCTGAAACCACAGCTCCCTTTCCACATCCAGGCCCCACACAACTTTCCATGGTTTACCCCAGACGCTTCACATGCCCTGATTCAATCCACTGACAGCACGTCAACCCCGGTATACCGCTTCGATCCAATTCACTCTATTCCTTGCCCGCCTTTCACCCTCCTGCATGTTCAGGCCCCGATCACTCAAAATCTTTTTCACTCCATCTTTCCACCTCCAATTTGGTCTCCCACTTCTCCTCGTTCCCTCCACCTCCGACACATATATCCTCTTGGTCAATCTTTCCTCACTCATTCTTTCCATGTGCCCAAACCATTTCAAAACGCCCTGTTCTGCTCTCTCAACCACGCTCTTTTTATTTCCACACATCTTTCTCACCCTTTCATTACTTACTCGATCAAACCACCTCACACAACGTATTGTCCTTAAACATCTCATTTCAACGCTTTTACCCTCCTCCGCACAACCCTATCAATAGCCCACGCCTCGTAACCATATAACATTGTTGGAACCACTATTCCTTCAGCCATACCCATTTTTGCTTTCCGAGATAATGTTCTCGCCTTCCAGACATTTTTCAACGCTCCCAGACCTTTCGCCCCCTCCCCCACCCTGTGACTCACTTCCGCTTCCATGGTTTCATCAGCTGCCAAATCCACTCCCAGATAACTAAAACACTTCACTTCCTCCAGTTTTTCTCCATTCAAACTTACTTCCCAATTGACATGTCCCTCAACCCTACTGTACCTAATAACCTTACTCTTATTCACATTTACCTCTCAACTTTCTTCTTTCACACACTTTACCAAACTGTCACCAACTTCTGCAGTTTCTCATCCGAATCAGCCACCAGCGCTGTATCATCAGCGAGCAACAACTAACTCACTTCCCAAGCCCTTTCCAATATATATATATATATATATATATATATATATATATATATATATATATATATATATATATATATATATTTTTTTTTTTTTTTTTTTTTTTTTTTTTGATACCCCAGTCCACAGATGCTGGAGTCCTTCGCCAATATCTATATATTTCTCCGTGTGTGTGTGTGTGTGTGTGTGTGTGTGTGTGTGTGTGTGTGTGTTAAGCTGGAAAGGTGAAGGCTTTGGACGATTCTCACAACGCAGAGAGGTGCGGGGGTACGACGTGGGTTATTGTTAAGTCGTGGACTATTGTCCTGGGACACGCCTGAAGCGAGGCCGTACCGAACCCTCTGTTTTGATAATATAAGGCACATTTGCAGCCTCGACCAGGTGCGTACCAAGTGTCCCAGGATTTTCAATATGTGAGCGTGCACTAGGGTAAGGCTATTTGTGGTCCCCGGGCATCTGTTTTGTTTGTACTTAATGCAAGTCAACAGTGTGTCATCCTGGTGGCCCCGAAGATGATAAACAAAGGGAGTAAAGGGGAGAGCCATTGTCTCTTCTTACCCTCCCTCACGTCCTGAGGTTAGTGACAAAAACTCCTGTATTCAGAGCTCGGGTGTCTTTTATTGGAAAGTGAAGTATGAGGCTTTCTTTACCGTAGTGGCTTGAGAGATCGTGAGCATATTTTATTCATTTTGTGGTACGATGCAGGAAAAGAAGTGATTATGCCATTATGTACCAAACTGGGTAAGGGAGATAAGGCAGAGTAACTCAAGGTGATTAGACTGGTTTAGTGTATTGTATTTGCCATCGTAAAGTCATCAGTGATGGAAGAAGACCCTGGTAGTATTCGGATGTCACCTTAAGAAAGGATGAGGACTCTGATGGCTTATCAGGACGATAAAGAAATATGATACAAAGGTACAAATATACTTGCAGACAACAGGGTCCCTTCGAGGTTGGTCGTGACAGTAGAAGAGATTAGAAGCACCTTAGTGTGAAGAGAGAGTACACAAGCAGGTAGATGACAAATGCTATAATGTTTCTCAGCCGTACAGAAGAAACTTACGTCATTCGCAGACCAGGTGAAACTAGGCTTACCTAACAGGTAGAGAATATCGGATTTATTTAGTGAATATATCATGTAAACGATTGTTGTTGTGAGAATACTTTCTGAAAAAATGCCTGGTAGAGGCTATTCAGGTGAGAGAACAACTGAGGAAAGTATATTGCATAGGATGAATGGCTGAGGATAAAGAGTGGAAGTCTGTGTTAGAATGATAAGTAGAAGAAGATGTGTTACACAGGAGGAGGGAGGAAGAGGAGGAGATTGAATGAGAGGATTGAGATGGATTTGGTTGGCTGAAAGGCTTCCAAGACGGAACATCCCAACAGTAAGCAGATTATAGGCGTGTAGACATTAATCCTCTGTACAATGGAACGACCTCTGAGTGCGACGGTATGACCCTTGGGTACGATGGTGTGGTCTCCTACCTGACCCATAAGGGTCAGGTCAAAGGCCACACTCTCATACCCAAGGGTCTTATTTTCTTGCTTGAGGGTCACGCCATTGTACTCAAAAAGTCGCACTCCGTCATGCTTAAGGTGCCTTACTATCGTCATTAAGGGATCGCCCCGTTGTACTCAAGGGTCATACCGTCGTAATCAAGGTTCGTACACCGTCGCACTCGAGGGTCACACCGTCGTACTCAAGGGTCACACCGTCGTACTCAGGGTCACACCGTTGTACTCAGGGTCACGCTGTCGTAATCAAGGTTCGTACACGGTCGTGATCAAGGGGTTTAAGGATGAAAACTGTGAATGCGATATGGACCACTGAACAAAGGCGTGCTCTCTTCACCACACACAAAATTACAGACGGCTAATTATAACATGAATTATATATATTTTTTCCTTCCTGAATAACAGCCTCATGTTGTCTTTGTTCAAATCAAGCAACGAGTTTGAAAAGGTAAATGAGTTGTATTGTTTATTCTGCTTTTGCTTAGTGGACTCGACTCTTCTTCCTTCCACTCTGCCTAAACGTGACTGATTCAGGGCACTCTTTTAATCTGCTAATCCTACCTGAATGTTTGTGGTTTTCTTCATAATGTTTGAACACTCCTCATTGTGTTCATCGTGTGGGAGTAATCTTTAACACTTCTCATTCAGTTCATGCTGCAGGAATAATGTTCAATCTATTGATCTTCACTTGAACATTGGTCATTTTATTTATACAATCTGATCACAGTTCATACTCGTCATAATACATGAACACAATTGATTTTTTTCGTTATTTGAAATGGATTCAAATGCATTACATTAAGAACGAAAAGCAGATTCATTGTTCGCCCGGCCTTAAATGCGTCATTCACATGAGTTTTAGTGTTTTTTCATGCTAATTAGTGTAATTGTATTTATCACCAACATTTAGGCTGTACAGTGCGAACAATGGCTTCGTCCGTGGTTTAAATTCTTGAAGCGGGTTCTTAGCGAGGCTAACTGGTCGCTTGGTAGGACATGTCTGTAGAGGGGGAAGCGGCGAGGGGAGGTGAAGCGAAGGTTGGGGGGGGGGGGGGGGGGATTTAGGTGTAGAAGGGGGTTGATGGTCGATGGGGAACGGTTGATGCAAGGGGGAAGCGGCGGTGAAGGAGGGTTTGGTGTGAACGGCATTACGGCCCATTGCCTTCCTGCCTCCACCGTGGTGTCTGTATATTGCTCGTAGTACTTAGGTGGGTACGCTCTCTCTCTCTCTCTCTCTCTCTCTCTCTCTCTCTCTCTCTCTCTCTCTCTCTCTCTCTCTCTCTCTCTCAGCCCATTGAGTAAGATAACTACATTAATTTGTATTGGACGGGATTAAGTTTTCCCATTGAAGAGGGTTGAGTCGCACTCAAGGGGTAGAGTCATACTTACTCAGGCGGTTGAGTCGTACTCTTAGGGTAGAGTCATACCAACTCAGGGGGTTAAGTCGTAGTACTCAGGGTATTAAGCCGTCGTAGTCAGGGGGTTAACTCGTCGTGTTCAGGGGGTTGAGTCGTCTCGGTGAGGCTAATTCGTCTTGTAATTGGGAAAGTCATCGTAAAGGTGTTAGATTCGTCGTAATTAGATTTGATTTGTCGTACTTAAGGGTTCAAGTCATCGTACTCGGGTTCAGTCGTTGTACCGAAGGGGTTCAGTCGTCGTGCCAACGGGATTGATTAAATAAGTGGACGTGATAATTACTACTGGTTATCGACGGCTCTTCATATTGTCTGTCCCGGCTTTTTTTCTCACATTAACCATACATTCCGCTAGCAAAGCGTGCGCTACGTGTTGTAGCGGTGTTAGCGTGTAACTGTTCTTATTCCCGGACATTGCTTCAAGTGTTGTAGTAGCGTTAGCAGATCATTAGTACTCCCAGGTGTCGTTGTGGTGTTAGCGGGTGGGTGATATTCCGGGTGTTGGCCCTGGCTTACCTCACGTGTTATACAGTGTTGGTAAACAGGTAATTGATATTCCCCTGGTGTAGACCCAGGCTTGCCTCACGTGTTACAGCGGTATCAGCGGGTAATTAGTATTCCCGGGTGTTGGTCCAGGCCTAGCAAATGTGGCGCTTGTTACCACACTGACCAGGTGGGGTTGGGTGTAAAGGTTACTTGTGGTCTGAGAATATGCCAGCCACCGCCCAGGACTCCGCCGCGCCGTCGCGGGCCCCGCCTATCAGCATGTTGTGAGGGTCATCTACTCTTCCTGTAAATCCCCCCCCCCCCTCCCCCTCTCCCTCTTTTCTTCCCCTCCCCTCTCTCCCCCCAGCATCCTGCTCCCCCCCCCCCCCCACCCAACGTCTAATGTTAACCCAGAGTAGGAGTGATCTCTTTTTGTGTGTATATACTACCCTGCCATTTGGTAATGGCACACAGGTATGATGATGGTGATGATGACCTTGACTTTCGACGTCTTAAGGAGTTTCGCTGGCCATGTTCACTGGGCGTGGGGAGACTCGTTTTCAGCATGTTTCACGTGTCGCCTCACACACTTTCCTCAATTGGATATTGTCCTTATTATCACAACTCCCGTATTTCCTTCTCGAGCCAAGTCTTAAATTGATTGCCATACACTGAGTGTGTTTTTACTTTTAATTTTCCTTCGTCTTTGAATTTATTCTTTCCTCTTGAATACGTCCTCTTCAAGATCCATAGAATATTAAGTTGATCGTTCCGTTTTTATGGAAATTTGTGCACTCATAATCCATATGTGTTTGTGTTAGCTTTTTCGGCTCCTTCTTAGCACATTCCCATGCAAAGTCTCTCTCTCTCTCTCTCTCTCTCTCTCTCTCTCTCTCTCTCTCTCTCTCTCTCTCTCTCTCTCTCTCTCTCTCATACACTAGTCATACGTCTTTGGAGGAAACTCTTTGCATTTCGTTCACGTATGAAGCTCCTCAGTCGAAGTGCCAAATTATATGATGATCCATTTTAGAAATCTCAGAAGCAGGAACTGCCAACAGAATAACCACTTCTTTTTGAGGCCATTCGTGTAAGGGACCTGACATATCAGACCTGGAAAAACTGTCCTTCCTTCGACTCATACTTAGCTTGCATTTTCTTACGAAATGTTGGTATGGGTTCGTCAGAAGGGTGTGTCCAATTATCGAAGGAATTGTGCCTTTTCCTCTTCTTCCGCTTGCATGCGAAAATTATATCACTATCTCTCATTCTACATTTCCTTTGCCTTTCCGTTCTGCTCCTGCCTTATAATCTGTCTTATGGAGTCAAAAGTAGCATTCCTTTTTATGGACACGGGCAAGGACACAGGTGACATTCCTAATTGTTCTGAAGTAATGTTCTCCTGAACATGGCACGCGCCTGTGCTTCTATTTTATTTTATTCTTCAAACCAAAGCTTTTCTTTCCTCTTAGAGACATACATTGGTACAGCCGATTGCATGTATTGATCGTTTAAATGAACGTGTCATACTGTTGCCTTCTACCTTTTTCACTTTTTGAATTCCCTCTTCATCCCCCATTTCCATGAATCTCGGTCTTCTCACTTTATGTTACAATGGTTTTCGCAAGGCGAGATCTCTTGTTACTATCGCCTGGTCATCCTTTCTGAGAGACTTCGAGGAATCCTCTGTTGTAGCCGTCGTTATCTCCACAGCTTCTGACAGCGTGTGACACTGGGATCTAATTTCCAGTCTCCCCCCTTTTTGGTTTTCGGCATTCATTATTTTCTCTCTTGACCTTTCTTTGTACGTACACGATGATAGCTCAACTTCTTTTCCTGCGAACAACTATATTCCTCAGAGCTATTACCCGACAACTGTGCTCTTCCTTTTTATTTTATCATCGATTCCTTTTCTTCAGCAAAACACCAATTGAACTCATGCATCACCGCGTTCTGCAGCGTATTACTCAGCGTATTACAAATCCGCTCTTCCCCGTGCGCTATCGACAGCTCGTTTCGTTCCAACCACCTCAATGAACTTCGATTCGGATAGGATTTCCCAGTGAAGCAGACAGAAGCAACCCCAAATAAAGTTAACTCCCTTCTATCTCAATTTCTTCCTTTTTCTCTCCAAGATCTCATAACATCCTTGTCTCCTATAATTGATATGTAATTGATATGTAATTCCTCTAACACTGAGAATACTTAATAACATCTTGATATTTAATGTCTTGGAAACACTACTTTACCCAAGAAACTAAGTTTGTCTGTGATAAACTGGAAGTCTTCATTTTTTATATAGTTTTGTTGATTATACAAAGGGTTATTGATTCGTCCTTCAATGTAATACTGCTCATGCGTTTTGTAAGGTTCCGACTCTATTGCTTAACTTGCTTACTTGGCAGAGAAAAGTTTAGAATTGTCTAACTTTTAAGCTCTCCCAATGACCTCAAAACTTTACCCAATTTCCCAACATCGCAACGTTAGTTCTATTACTTGTATCTTGTTTCTCTGTCTATCCTTACTCCGTCATACAATAGAATTTCAAATTCCTTAATAGCTTTTAGATTTCGCCTCTCTCCTTACGATTTTATCTTTAAAGTCTTTTATTATTTTTCATTTAAGGTCTGACCTCAATTAAAACTTTTGTGCGAGACTAAAACCTTCGAAATTATATATGATGTGATAATTACACGAAAGTGCACTGGAGAACTTACCGTTTCTTTTCCCCGTGGACTCATAGGAATATATTATTTTTTTTTATTATACTTTGTCGCTGTCTCCCGCGTTTGCGAGGTAGCGCAAGGAAACAGACGAAAGAAATGGCCCAACCCCCCCCCCCCATACACATGTATATACATACGTCCACACACGCAAATATACATACCTACACAGCTTTCCATGGTTTACCCCAGACGCTTCACATGCCTTGCTTCAATCCACTGACAGCACGTCAACCCCGGTATACCACATCGCTCCAATTCACTCTATTCCTTGCCCTCCTTTCACCCTCCTGCATGTTCAGGCCCCGATCACACAAAATCTTTTTCACTCCATCTTTCCACCTCCAATTTGGTCTCCCTCTTCTCCTCGTTCCCTCCACCTCCGACACATATATCCTCTTGGTCAATCTTTCCTCACTCATCCTCTCCATCTGCCCAAACCACTTCAAAACACCCTCTTCTGCTCTCTCAACCACGCTCTTTTTATTTCCACACATCTCTCTTACCCTTACGTTACTCACTCGATCAAACCACCTCACACCACACATTGTCCTCAAACATCTCATTTCCAGCACATCCATCCTCCTGCGCACAACTCTATCCATAGCCCACGCCTCGCAACCATACAACATTGTTGGAACCACTATTCCTTCAAACATACCCATTTTTGCTTTCCGAGATAATGTTCTCGACTTCCACACATCCACAGGAATATATATATATATATATATATATATATATATATATATATATATATATATATATATATATATATATATATATATATATTCAGTGTAAATGCTAATGTTAGGGGAGTAATTAATGTCTTTCCAACGAGCATATATTCCAACCAACCGCTCATTACGTGTCCCTTGATGGGGCCGGCCCAGAAAGCCTTGCTCCATCGCTCCTTTTCCTGGTCGTTTTTCGGCTGTTTATTGCCCTCGGCGTGCACGTCCGTGTCCGCGTACTCATGCGCGTCCACACCTGGGTTAGGTTCTCAGCTATTATAGGATGTATGGTTATATGATTTCATACGCATATGCATATTGATGAGTGTTTGATCTTGTCATCAAAATGTAGGGCGCCCTAACCTACATTTCACGCCTCGTCATCATTGATTACGTGTTTACAGTTCCACTTGCGAAACGCGATATAGGAAATTGAGACCATTATTGACTGTATTCACAAGGCCGTTGACTTATTCATCAAAGGGACAGTAAATGTCTTTTGAATTACTCCCACTTCATTGTTTAGCTATTCCAAACTAAATACCTTAGATTCAAGATTGTCTTTCTTTGGATTTGCTCCTTTTACCTCGATAAAGCTAGCTGTTGAATGAAGTAATCCATTTGGTAGATGTTTACAGACGATATACGAGGATTTGGGTCACTGAGTGAAGCGTAAGCGACCGTATATTAGAAGGGTCCATAACACCACGTTGGCTTGTGTTCCTGAGTTGGGAAGTTTAGCTATCCTTATCTGATCGGTGATACCTAGATTTCATATGCATACCAGCAATAAAAGCTAATTGATTACTGTGTCGCATGACTGGATCATCATATCTCGGTTAATAAAAGGCTTGTTTTCTCATTGTTACTTGTTTTCTGTATCTACTGTTGATGTGAAGATCGGAATCTAGAGATAAGTACGTTAAACACGACAATACGACCCTTAAAAGTCAGGTTAAGGGCAAAGCCAGCATAGCTAAGAGTCGACCATCCATGCTCAAAGGCCGTGTCGTTGCACTCAGTTAAAACTGAGTTGTCATTGTGTAGCTTGGAAGGTTGTTGAACACATTCCAACGAACAGTAGACGCATATCTACAATTTTAACATTACCGTGTTTACACCTGACTCGGCTTACATTTGGTGTATCAGAGAGTAATCGACAATTTACGAGTGGACGACCTTCACCCACTCTCCGCACCTCAGTACCACGACCACCACTACCACCATCGTCTGATATTTTCCAGATGTCGTCATACAATTTTCACGGCCTCAGTTGCATAGCAGGAGAGCCACATTGCCGTGTCGCGCTGAGGTTGTGTTGAGTGGTATGTAACCAAGTTGGTATATAATGAGAAGTTAGATTCACAATACGTAAATACAGATCATTGGCTCACCAAGCATTGTTGTATGATGATAATAAGGATGCATTCCCTGTTGACCAGATTCATCATGGTCATACTGTGGGTGGTGCCTTCCTTGTTGACCAGATTCATCATCACCATCATAGTGATGTCTTCCCTGTTGACTAGATTCATCACGATCAAAGTGATGCCTTTCCTATTGACCAGATTCAACATGATCATCATGGGATACCTTTCCTGTTGACCACATTCATGGTGATCATCACTGGGATGCCTTCTCTTTTCGATTGCCATACCTTTTACTTATTGGGGTGAATAATCCTTTGGGTAAAGTACCATTATCGTTATTTAGATAACTCATAAAAACACCAGATTGTTTTGGTGATGTCAGGCCCGACTACTCATCTTGGTGCGTGTCGGAAAGAAAGCCTCTATCTCACAATTATTCTGTCAGTGAGGAGAGCGTCAGCAGATGCTTTGGCTGAGGCACGAGGTAAACCATTACCTAAATAACACGCCAGTTTATGCATTGTAATATAACTCGTAGAGTAACAGGGGTTCTCAGTGCCACCACCTATTTATGTTTCCTTTGTACTGCAGCCTAGCTCACTTTACTTGTTACATGCTCTGTCATTTCTTATCGGTTCTGTAACTTTGATTCTACCCAGTGTTCATTGCACCGCATCCGCTTCTCTGTCTGTTTCATATAATTTCGTACTTTATTATGTACTAATGCAACTCTTTATCCTTTTGCGAAGAAACATTTTAAGGTGTTGGTAGTTACCAATTTTTTCTCCAACGCGTTTCATTTACGACGACATAGCCCTGAAATACGATAGTTTAACCTCTTAGGCATGACAAGGTAAACCCTTGATCACGATGACCTATTCACGTCGTGCAGAGACGTCGTCGTTTACAAATATTAAGAGGCTGAGTCATCCGATGTTCTCAGGAGGTTATGAGAGGACGCCATTGCTTTGTTCGGCAACGCTCTCGGTGCAGGAAGACATTTTTCCTCTGTTACTAGATCCGGGATAACACTGCCCTCTTTTAAAATACTCTCTAGACATCAAAGTCTCTATTCGTCGTCAAAACCTCTGAAACGTCATCAAAGTAGCTGGTTCACTGGCCAGCCGGGAAAGGTAGTCGGTGTGTGAGCTGGAAACGTGGGGTTAGCAAGGCGTGGTGGGTCAGACCCGCTCAGCTTCATGTAGTGTTGTCGTCAGGTCGGGGGGGGGGGGGGGGGGGCTCCGCCTGGGTTTATGAGATCCGTCAGGAACGCGACCTTAATTCCTTGGGACTTTGCTGCACGTGTGACATCCACCCTGCATCACTACGCCATTTAGGCCTAGTGTACGTTGGAGCATATTTACTTTGTGATATGTACATATACTCCTGTTTTTTATATGTCATTTTTTCCTTTTCGTCCTTTACGTTTTAGTAATATTCCCCTTTCTTGTTTTCTTCGTTTTTTTTTAATTTAATGACATTAATTATTCAGTATTTTCAACAGACGTGTGAAAAATCAGATTTTCTGTTGATGTGGTTGATGGGCGAGTAGTTCGTCAGGGAAGTGCTATTGAAAATCATGATTGCTTGATAAAAAAAAAAAAGACTATTACCCTGTCTTGCTGAATCTCATCTGACCTTTTATTAAGCCACGCTTTACCCCCTGAACAGCGGCGTTACGTATATAACGACCCTTGAACGCGAAGGCACGACCTTTTTGAGTACGTCTACTAACTACCCTGGGTATGATGGCTGAGCCTTTCACACAACTCATAGGGGCCAGGTCAAAGACTGCGTAACGTTGTTACGATATTTTGATTGATTGTGATTGTGCGTCTCTGTATGTTCAAGAAAAAAATGATCCGCAGTTGATGCGTGAGGCCAGGCAAGTGTATGAGAGCAGGATAAGACTTGGTCAAGTGTGTTCCATGGCATTTAAGGAACGTGGACTTCACACCCTGAAAGGTATTCTCGCTTATCGTCAGCTTTATCTGATTATATTCTGCTCCTACTTTTTTTCAGCTAGAATCTGCTAGATATGCGATACGCATGTAGCATGCATTGTTCCCAGATTATTTGTTGCTGTTATGTCGTGTACCCAAAAACTCTTGCTGTAGGCGTTTTGGAGCGAATACAGGCGACCCGCGGAATCTGTGTGCGTCTTTCCTGATCCCAGGGTATGATGGCTTGGTCCTCAACCTGCTCCTTAAAGTGCCAGGTGAAAGGCTTGACCATCGTATTCAAAGATTCTTGCTCAAGGGTTTAACCTGACGTTACAAGACCTTATACTACTGCTGACGTGAATCATATTAAATTTTGAAAAAGATAATTTCGCTCTTCTTGTGTATAATACTAAAGTTATTTTGTTAAGTGGATTTAAGATGAAAATGATACTAGAATGTTTTTCGAAGCTAAACGTGAAATTTGGCCTCTGAAAGCTAAGCTGGAGGTGGAGAGTTACCGTGTTTCCATCTGAGGACGGTGAGGCGTGATACCTAATACATTACTGGACGTTGTGGAGTTCTTAACTACATATCTTTCCCTGATGTTGCCTACAAATCTATGCTCCTTTTTCGCTTCATTATCGGAATGATAACTTTGGGACTGTATTAGAAATACACTTGATGACTTCGAGACTGTAAGAGAAATGGTCTTGTGGTAAGTTGCTATGTATAACGAAGAAGAGGTTCATTGCTCCACACAACATACTTACGTCCATGATGTATTTTTGCAGGTTCGATATCTAGTGAACACTAGCGATTGTTGAACGTTATGAAAACATTAGCAGTCCATAGACAGTTATAACCATTTGAAGATGTGATTTACTACAGTCGTTGCAAGGCAGGTTTCGGTGCTGATGTTATTATGCTAGGCGTAAGATGGGCATTACTCGCTAAGCGTGGTGATCTTGCACCATGTGTGCTCTGACTCATCACTCTGGTTGGTGACAGCTGTATGTAACGTGATTCCTTCGCCACACTCTCAGCTGGACGCTTCACCTGGTGGTTTGGTATTTAAAGCCATTTGATTAAGTCACTAGTATTGCAGTTCCATGAACTCTGGTGAAACCACAATAGGATTAAGTTGTAACAACGCCATGAGGCAAATGAAAAGATAGAATCATGTTTGGACATTGGGAAATTAATTGAAGCTCAGAGCATGTTTATTCAATGTCTGTTGGTGATCTTGGAACAAAACTTCTTCCTGGCTGATAGGTTTCGTATTGCTATTTGTAGTGCTGCATAATGAACACACCATAAGTATTTATTTGGTAATGTGTACCGAAACAGAATGTTTATAAAATAGTAATCTCAACATGATTCTTAGGTATGAAGGCTTGGCCTTTGATCTTATCTATACTAGGATCTTTGTATTGTTGTGCTCAAGGATTGTGTCCAAGGCTGGATTAAGTGTTTGCGGTGACAGACATTTAAAATGTTTTAAGGAAGACCGAGAGAGGTAGAAGAAAGTGGTTAGGGGGATATATAGGCAATCTCTTTGTCCCTGGATCTATTTATCTGTTCACTCCTCTGTGCAGTGATCTTTACGTTTTATCACAATTATGAGGTTACAGATTCATCCCAGTCTTAGGTGCTGAGGCGCGGGGCCTTAACCAGTGCCTAACTGATGTGTGCCTTAACCCGGCGCTATTGTGTCACTTCGAAGAGTGAGAACTAGCAGTGAGCATGCACAGTTGTCAAATATGTGTACCGGCAAAGGGGGTAGCTATATACTGTGTTCGGGTAGAGGAAGCTATTACTTCTCTTGTGTCGTGGCAAAGATGATATCTATACATACATAATGTGAGTGACCGATTGTTTAGATCTTAACGTTTATTGGGGCGACAATGTCTTTACTTTTCCCGGACTTATAAAGTAGCCTTCAGAATCAACCTGGGTAACCTTGGGCTGCCGCTGCTGGTGGGCTGGCAAGTGGTCTGGTAGATCAACTCCAGCACATGTGGTTACCTGCTAACTCCCCGAGGGCCCGCCACGCCTAGAGGAGGAAGAGCCTTGGGGCGTGATTGACTGTGGTTCCCTTGGTCCGGTGGTGGAGGGAGAGGTCCTTTTATACAGTGGGAGGGAGTCGCACGGCGGATAACAATGAAATTCGTTTACTCTATTCCTTGTTGGGTGAAGAAGAAAAATCGTACATACATTACGTACATGAAGGGTTACTTTTTATGTATATTCACCATTAGATTAGTTTTCATGTTGAAACATGATAAAGCATTTTTATCTTTACCAGCTCGGGTGGGGCGTTTAACCCTGTTTAATGGCAGAGGAAGTTTTGGGATATATAGTTTTTATGTTTTCGGTAGATGTTACCCTTTTTATGTTTTCGGTAGATGTTGCCCTTTTTATGTTTTCGATAGATGTTACCCTTTTTATGTTTTCGGTAGATGTTACCCTTTTTATGTTTTCGGTAGATGTTACCCTTTTTATGTTTTCGGTAGATGTTGCCCTTTTTATGTTTTCGATAGATGTTACCCTTTTTATGTTTTCGGTAGATGTTACCCTTTTTATGTTGTCGGTAGATGTTGCCCTTTTTATGTTTTCGATAGATGTTACCCTTTTTATGTTTTCGGTAGATGTTACCCATTTTATGTTTTCGGTAGATGTTACCCTTTTTATGTTTTCGATAGATGTTACCCTTTTTATGTTTTCGGTAGATGTTACCCTTTTTATGTTTTCGGTAGATGTTACCCTTTTTATGTTGTCGGTAGATGTTGCCCTTTTTATGTTTTCGGTAGATGTTACCCTTTTTATGTTTTCGGTAGATGTTACCCTTTTTATGTTTTCGGTAGATGTTACCCTTTTTATGTTTTCGGTAGATGTTACTTTTTTTATGTTTTCGGTAGATGTTACTCTTTTTATGTTTTCGGTAATGTTACCTTTTTTATGTTTTCGGTAGATGTTACTCTTTTTATGTTTTCGGTAGATGTTACCTTTTTTATGTTTTCGGTAGATGTTGCCCTTTTTATGTTTTCGGTAGATGTTACCCTTTTTATGTTTTCGATAGATGTTACCCTTTTTATGTTTTCGGTAGATGTTACCTTTTTTATGTTTTCGGTAGATGTTACCTTTTTTATGTTTTCGGTAGATGTTACCCTTTTTATGTTTTCGATAGATGTTACCCTTTTTATGTTTTCGGTAGATGTTGCCCTTTTTATGTTTTCGATAGATGTTACCTTTTTTATGTTTTCGGTAGATGTTACCCTTTTTAAGTTTTCGATAGATGTTACCCTTTTTATGTTTTCGGTAGATGTTACCCTTTTTATGTTTTCGGTAATGTTACCTTTTTTATGTTTTCGGTAGATGTTACCTTTTTATGTTTTCGGTAGATGTTACCTTTTTATGTTTTCGGTAGATGTTACCCTTTTTCATGGTATAATAAGATCGTTTTATTGGGTTAGGGAAGATGTGACTTTGCCGCACCTACTAATGATTTGGAGTGCCATGACGCCTCTTGTACATATATTTAGATCCGTTTGTTTCGTAACTCTAGGACAGCTTAAGTAAGCCATCATGACATCCACTTACCTTATCCAGGGTGATTAGATCAAACTCACTAAAATGCTCAGTGGAATCTTGAAGGTATCATTACACCTTTTTTTTTTGAATCAGCAAGGAAATAATGGTAACATTTCTCAACCATATTTTTCTGATAATACGAATATAATTCATCAGAAAGCAGGCTATCAGGTGGCTTATAGAAGTAACTGTTTTTTTTTTCAAAGACGTTGGACTTTATTTTTGATGTTTGATATACACAAATTTCATTGAAGAAAGAACCCAATCATGCCACATGCTGCTTACGGGCCTGAATAATGGAGGCTTTATTTAAGATTGTACAAGTTTCACTTCAACACACCGGGTATAGATTAAGGATGTGTATGTGTCAAGAGGATTTGTCCTCCGAACACCCTATGTTGTTCAGTGAACCAGTTACTTCATTATGGGAATAAACTTTGAAACATTTACTAGTACTCAAGCAATTGACGCCAAGTTGTGTTTTTCCTTGGAGACACCGTAACTTTATTATCATGACCACGTATTAGAGATGAACACTCCCAGCCTCTCCGCAGAAAAAAGAAATAGATTATTCGATTGTGTTCTTTGTTTGCACGACAGTAACTGCTATCATAAACGGTTTCAAAATTGCCCAACATCCTTTGTAGCCTTTTATGTAAGAATGAGCCTGAGGGCCACGAAGTGTCGCTGACCATGACGCATCCACCGGCCCCCCGGGGTCGAGGACTGAGGTTCGATACCTAGTTCAGTCAGTTAGCCCACACAATTAATCCAGCAGTTCATGCTACTCCAGGGCTGGTCATTATAGTGGATACCTGCCTTAGACACACACACACACACACACATATATATATATATATATATATATATATATATATATATATATATATATATATATATATATATATATATATATATTTTTTTTTTTTTTTTTTCTTTCATACTATTCGCCATTTCCCGCGTCAGCGAGGTAGCGTTAAGAACAGAGGACTGGGCCTCTGAGGAAACATCCTCATCCAGCCCCCTCCTCTCTTCCTTCCTTTGGAATAAAAAAAAAAAAGAGAGATGGGAAGATTTCCAGCCCCCCGCTCCCTTCCCTTTTAGTCGCCTTCTACGACACGCAGGGATTACGTGGGAAGTATTCTCTCTCCCCTATCCCCAGGGATAATATATATATATATATATATATATATATATATATATATATATATATATATATATATATATATATATATATATATATATACTATTCGCCATTTCCTGCGTTAGCGAGGTAGCGTTAAGAACAGAAGACTGGGCCTTTGAGGGAATATCCTCACCTGGCCCCCTTCTCTGTTTCTTCTTTTGGAAAATGAAGAAAAAAAAGAGAGGGAAGGATTTCCAGCCCCCCGCTCCCATATATATATATATATATATATATATATATATATATATATATATATATATATATATATATATATATATTGGGGGGTAAGTTTGAATGGAGCAAAACTGGAGGAAGTAAAGTGTTTTAGATATCTGGGAGTGGATCTGGCAGCGGATGGAACCATGGAAGCGGAAGTGGATCATAGGGTGGGGGAGGGGGCGAAAATCCTGGGAGCCTTGAAGAATGTGTAGAAGTCGAGAACATTATCTCGGAAAGCAAAAATGGGTATGTTTGAAGGAATAGTGGTTCCAACAATGTTGTATGGTTGCGAGGCGTGGGCTATGGATAGAGTTGTGCGCAGGAGGATGGATGTGCTGGAAATGAGATGTTTGAGGACAATATGTGGTGTGAGGTGGTTGGATCGAGTAAGTAACGTAAGTGTAAGAGAGATGTGTGGAAATAAAAAGAGCGTGGTTGAGAGAGTAGAAGAGGGTGTTTTGAAATGGTTTGGGCACATGGAGAGAATGAGTGAGGAAAGATTGACCAAGAGGATATATGTGTCGGAGGTGGAGGGAACGAGGAGAAGAGGGAGACCAAATTGTAGGTGGAAAGATGGAGTGAAAAAGATTTTGTGTGATCGGGGCCTGAACATGCAGGAGGGTGAAAGGAGGGCAAGGAATAGAGTGAATTGGATCGATGTGGTATACCGGGGTTGACGTGCTGTCAGTGGATTGAATCAGGGCATGTGAAGCGTCTGGGGTAAACCATGGAAAGCTGTGTACGTATGTATATTTGCGTGTGTGGGCGTATGTGTATACATGTGTATGGGGGTGGGTTGGGCCATTTCTTTCGTCTGTTTCCTTTGCGCTACCTCGCAAACGCGGGAGACAGCGACAAAGCAAAATATATATATATATATATATATATATATATATATATATATATATATATATATATATATATATATATATATATATATATATATTTTGTCGCTGGCTCCCGCGATTGCGAGGTAGCGCAAGGTAACAGACGAAAGAAATGGCCCAACCCACCCCCATACACATGTATATACATACACGTTCACACACGCAAATATACATACCCATACATCTCAATGTACACATATATATACACACACAGACACATACATATATACACATGCACAAATTCACACTGTCTTTATTCATTCCTATCGCCACCTCGTCACACATGGAATAACATCCCCCCTCCCCCCTCATGTGTGCGAGGTAGCGCTAGGATAAGACAACAAAGGCCCCATTCGTTCACACTCAGTCTCACACTCACCTCCCTAACAACCCCATCCATAAACAAATTAAACAACAATGGAGACATCACACACCCCTGCCGCAAACCTACATTCACTGAGAACCAATCACTTTCCTCTCTTCCTACACGTACACATGCCTTACATCCTCGATAAAAACTTTTCACTGCTTCTAACAACTTGCCTCCCACACCATATATTCTCAATACCTTCCACAGAGCACCTCTATCAACTCTATCATATGCCTTCTCCAGATCCATAAATGCTACATACAAATCCATTTGCTTTTCTAAGTATTTCTCACATACATTCTTTAAAGCAAACACCTGATCCACACATCCTCTACCACTTCTGAAACCACACTGCTCTTCCCCAATCTGATGCTCTGTACATGCCTTCACCCTCTCAATCAATACCCTCCCATATAATTTGCCAGGAATACTCAGCAAACTTATACCTCTGTAATTTGAGCACTCACTCTTATCCCCTTTGCTTTTGTACAATGGCACTATGCACGCATTCCGCCAATCCTCAGGCACCTCACCATGAGTCATACATACATTAAATAACCTTACCAACCAGTCAACAATACAGTCACCCCCTTTTTTAATAAATTCCACTGCAATACCATCCAAACCTGCTGCCTTGCCGGCTTTCATCTTCCGCAAAGCTTTTACTACCTCTTCTCTGTTTACCAACTCATTTTCCCAAACCCTCGCACTTTGCACACCACCTCGACCAAAACACCCTATATCTGCCACTCTATCATCAAACACATTCAACAAACCTTCAAAATACTCACTCCATCTCCTTCTCACATCACCACTACTTGTTATCACCTCCCCATTTGCGCCCTTCACTGAAGTTCCCATTTGCTCCCTTGTCTTACGCACTTTATTTACCTCCTTCCAGAACATCTTTTTATTCTCCCTAAAATTTAATGATACATACATTCATACAGATACATACATTCATACAGTCATACATACATTAACTAACCTTACCAACCAGTCAACAATACAGTCACCCCCATTTTTTAATAAATTCCACTACCATACCATCCACATTTGCTGCCTTGCCAGCTTTCATCTTCCGCAAAGCTTTTACTACCTCTTCTCTGTTTACCAAATCATTCTCGCTAACCCTCTCACTTTGCACACCACCTCGACCAAAACACCCTATATCTGCCACTCTATCATCAAACACATTCAACAAACCTTCAAAACACTCACTCCATCTCCTTCTCACCTCACCACTACTTGTTATCACCTCCCTATTAGCCACCTTCACTGATGTCCCCATTTGTTCCCTTGTCTTACACACTTTATTTACCTCCTTACAAAACATCTTTTTATTCTCCCTAAAATTTAATGATACTCACTCACCCCAACTCTCATTTGCCCTTTTTTTCACCTCTTGCACCTTTCTCTTGACCTCCTGTCTCTTTCTTTTATACGTCTCCCACTCAATTTCATTTTTTCCCTGCAAAAATCATCCAAATGCCTCTCTCTTCTCTTTCACTAATACTCTTACTTCTTCATCCTACCACTCACTACCCTTTCTAATCAACCCACCTCCCACTCTTCTCATGCCACAAGCATCTTTTGCGCAATGCATCACTGATTCCCTAAATACATCCCATTCCTCCCCCACTCCCCTTACTTCCATTGTTCTCACCTTTTTCCATTCTGTACTCAGTCTCTCCTGGTACTTCCTCACACAAGTCTCCTTCCCAAGCTCACTTACTCTCACCACCCTCTTCACCCCAACATTCACTCTTCTTTTCTGAAAACCCATACAAATCTTCACCTTAGCCTCCACAAGATAATGATCAGACATCCCTCCAGTTGCACCTCTCAGCACATTAACATCCAAAAGTCTCTCTTTCGCGCGCCTGTCAATTAACACGTAATCCAATAACGCTCTCTGGCCATCTCTCCTACTTACATAAGTATACTTATGTATATCTCGCTTTTTAAACCAGGTATTCCCAGTCATCAGTCCTTTTTCAGCACATAAATCTACAAGCTCTTCACCATTTCCATTTACAACACTGAACACCCCATGTGTACCAATTATTCCCTCAACTGCCACATTACTCACCTTTGCATTCAAATCACCCAACACTATAACCCGGTCTCGTGCATCAAAACCACTAACACACTCATTCAGCTGCTCCCAAAACACTTGCCTCTCATGATCTTTCTTCTCATGCCCAGGTGCATATGCACCAATAATCACCCATCTCTCTCGATCAACTTTCAGTTTTACCCATATTAATCGAGAATTTACTTTCTTACATTCTATCACATACTTCCACAACTCCTGTTTCAGGAGTAGTGCTACTCCTTCCCTTGCTCTTGTCCTCTCACTAACTCCTGACTTTACTCCCAAGACATTCCCAAACCACTCTTCCCCTTTACCCTTGAGCTTCGTTTCACTCAGAGCCAAAACATCCAGGTTCCTTTCCTCAAACATACTACCTATCTCTCCTTTTTTTCACATCTTGGTTACATCCACACACATTTAGGCACCCCACTCTGAGCCTTCGAGGAGGATGAGCACTCCCCGCGTGACTCCTTCTTCTGTTTCCCATTTTAGAAAGTTAAAAAAATACAAGGAGGGGAGGATTTCTGGCCCCCCGCTCCCGTCCCCTCTAGTCGCTTTCTACGACACGCGAGGAATGCGTGGGAAGTATTCTTTCACCCCTATCCCCAGGGATAATATACATATATATATATATACACATACACACACATACACGCACACACGCACATATACACACACACACACACACATACATATATATACATGTGAAAAATGTAAGAAACAATTTAGAAAACTGAAACTTCTAGCTTGAAATGAAATGAAAAAATGAATGTCACATAATGGTTCAACCTCTGGCTATGGAAAGGAAATATATATATTTCCTTATTTCACACACCCATATATATATATATATATATATATATATATATATATATATATATATATATATATATATATATATATGGGTGTGTGATGTCTCCATGGTTGTTTAATTTGTTTATGGATGGGGTTGTTAGGTAGGTGAATGCAAGAGTTTTGGAAAGAGGGGCAAGTATGCAGTCCTTTGGGGATGAGAAAGCTTGGGAAGTGAGTCAGTTGTTGTTCGCTGATGATACATCGCTGGTGGCTGATTCATGTGAGAAACTCCAGAAGCTGGTGACTGAGTTTGGTAAAGTGTGTGAAAGAAGAAAGTTAAGAGTAAATGTGAATATGAGCAAGGTTATTAACTACAGTAGGGTTGAGGATCAAGTCAATTGGGAGGTAAGTTTGAATGGAGAAAAACTGGAGGAAGTAAAGTGTTTTAGATATCTGGGAGTGGATCTGGCAGCGGATGGAACCATGGAAGCGGAAGTGAATCATAGGGTGGGGGAGGGGGTGAAAATCCAGGGAGTCTTGAAGAATGTGTGGAAGTCGAGAACATTATCTCGGAAAGCAAAAATGGCTATGTTTGAAGAAATAGTGGTTCCAACAATGTTGTATGGTTGCAAGGCGTGGGCTATGGATAGAGTTGTGCGCAGGACGGTGGATGTGCAGGAAATGAGATGTTTGAGGACAATATGTGGTGTGAGGTGGTTTGATCGAGTAAGTAATGTAAGGGTAAGAGAGATGTGTGGAAATAAAAAGAGCGTGGTTGAGAGAGCAGAAGAGGGTGTTTTGAAATGGTTTGGGCACATGGAGAGAATGAGTGAGGAAAGATTGACAAAGAGGATATATGTGTCGGAGGTGGAGGGGACGAGGAGAAGGGGAGACCAAATTGGAGGTGGAAATATGGAGTGAAAAAGATTTTGAGTGATCGGGGCCTGAACATGCAGGAGGGTGAAAGGCGGGAAAGGAATAGAGTGAATTGGATCGATGTGGTATACCGGGGTCGACGTGCTGTCAATGGATTGAATCAGGGCATGTGAAACGTCTTGGGTAAACCATGGAAAGTTTTGTGGGGCCTGGATGTGGATGGGGAGCTGTGGTTTCGGGCATTATTACGTGACAGCTGGAGACTGAGTGTGAGCGAATGGGGCCTTTGTTGTCTTTTCCTAGCGCTACCTCGCACACATTAGGGGGGAGGGGGATGTTATTCCATGTGTGGCGAGGTGGCGATGCGAATAAATAAAGGCAGACAGTATGAATTATGTACATGTGTATATATGTATATGTCTGTGTGTGTATATATATATGTGTACATTGAGATGTATAGGTATGTATATTTGCGTGTGTAGACGTGTATGTATACACATGTGTATGGGGGTGGGTTGGGCCATTTCTTTCGTCTGTTTCCTTGCGCTACCTCGCAAACGCGGGAGACAGCGACAAAGCAAAATAAATAAATGAATATATTTATGTATATATATATATATATATATATATATATATATATATATATATATATATATATATATATATGCATATATATATGCATATATATGCATATATATATATATTTTTTTTTTTTTTTTCCAAAAGAAGGAACAGAGAAGAGGTCCAGGTGAGGATATTCCCTCAAAGGCCCAGTCCTCTGTTCTTAACGCTACCTCGCTATCGCGGGAAATAGCGAATAGTATGAAAAAAAAAAAAAAAAAAAATATATATATATATATATATATATATATATATATATATATATATATATATATATATATATATATATATATATATATATTATCCCTTGGGATAGGGGAGAAAGAATACTTCCCACGTATTCCCTGCGTTTCGTAGAAGGCGACTAAAAGGGGAGAGAATTAATTCGATGCTCGACTCTTTCCCCCAACTTCTATGATTTTTTCTGTCACAAGCACCCTTGTCATGTACCAAACCACTCAGGAGCATTGACCTTTATGGCCCTCCTCCTCCTCCATATATTATCTCTTGCCGTTCTGTGGACGATGTTTCTTAAGTCTCTTTTTAGGTTATTTAAACAGGGACCATTCGTCGAGTGTCTTGACTAATTTGATACTGTTGAGTGTTTGTTTTTGCCTCCCAGAAATGTGAGTCCTTTAGATTCTGCTCACGCATTAGCGATGGTCATTTGAATGCTGATCACTATCTTGCTGAGGGTAATCGTAGGTCTTAAAAGAAAAATAGTCCGTTTAAGGTTGGTCATTGGTGATGTGAAAAAAAAAATAGCTATATTCCATGAGTATTTACGTAAAAGGAATCTGAAATTTTTAAAATAATGTTCATCCTAGTAATACTACCTACCTTTGCTCTTGGAAAAAGATACATTGCTATTTTGAAACACTAATCATGCGTCGGCCAATGTTACCATAAGAATTAACATGATTGTTGTACATAATTTAGTAGTAAGAGTATCAGCCAAGTAGCCTTCGTTTTTGATAATGGGAAAAACATGTTGAATGTATAAGAAACTTGCCTTATAATGTGCAAGTCTAGGGATGACGTTTGGCGTCATTGCTTGTATTAGCCTGTATGAGGGTATCATTTTAAGACAAATAGCTATAAACTTTGTATCGGTAGATGGCAGATAGCTATAATCTTCTTATCTGTAATGGGAAGGTAGCCATGAACTACACTGTGTGTTAAGCAGCTTTGTATGACTAATCAGATGTATTTATGTCATGATGACTAAGGAAGATGCTTAGATTGTACTCGAAGTATTAGAATAGGAAAAAAAAAAGAAACAAATGATAGCAAGTTTGTGTGATGGTGAAGATTAGGTAATTTATTCAAGAACATGGTTCTCTCCTCCCACAAGAGGTCAAGAGCTAGGCTACCTCTCCACCTATAGGGTCTGAAAGCACTTTGTCTCTTTATATGTCTTTCTCAATAACGGCTGAACTTTCAACATTCGTCGTAACCATCTCCATTCCATTGTGCCCTTCTCTTCAGTTAAGAGCTAAAAAAAAACGCTAGATATGTTCTGTTTTGGAGATGATTCAGCAGCGCGTTAAATATAAGCAGCTTTACAAAGTATGACTTTCACGTTAAGGTCATCGATGTTTAAATGTCGGAGAAAAGTTATATGCACTCGATCTGAAATACTGCAGATAGAGATTGATTGATTCAAAGTAAGTAGGTTATACACCTGATCTTGGACATTTTGTCTTAGCTGACGCGATTTTGGTCGACCTAGATCAAAATTGGTTTAGAATTATCCCTTGTCTCACCCTTTATCATCAAAAGTGACTGAAACGGTGAAGATAATGCACCTCAGACTTGTTATAATCGCTATTTCTGTTGATCTTTTCGGACGGCGCTTACATTGACCTTTACCTGGGCTGAAGGCCACAGAGGTTGGAAGTCTTGGGATCACTAGTGGCCGAGTTATTGAGAAACCTTCCAAGTTTTCTGTGGCCAGAGGTGTGTTTATTCGCAAGACTTATTGCAAACGATCACTGCCACTGGAGATTACTTCAGAACAAACCTTGGCCTTATCTTGAATCGGGGTTACTGATAAAACGTCCATCACCATATCTTATGAAGATATGGTTGGGTTTTATTCAAGTATACACCTACTTTAGGCCCAATGTCTTATATGGATTTGATCATAGTTCATCGTGGCCGGTTCCTAAGGTAGAATTTAAGTGTTATAGCAAAAGTGTTTACTTGTAGTCAAGGTGAGGGTTGATGTCAAGGTCATCATCCAAGGTATTCACTCTCAGTCATGGTAGGCGTCCATGATATCCAACAGAAGTCAAGCTTTGCATCCATGGCCATGGTAAGACCGTATTCTCTTAAAATCCGGACTAATATGAATGATATTCACTTAACGCCGCAATCCATGCTGTCCACTTAAGTATCTAGGATTCGTAAGTCCACCATATATATATATATATATATATATATATATATATATATATATATATATATATAAATATATATATATATATATATATATATATATATATATATATATATATATATATATATATATATATATATATATATATATATGCCTTAATTTATTCCCATCGCCACCTCGCCACACATGGAATAACAACCCCCTCCTCCCTCATGTGTTATGTGCGAGGTAGCGCTAGGAAAAGACAACAAAGGCCCCATTCGTTCACACTCATTCTCTAGCTGTCTTGTAATAATGCACCGAAACCACAGTTCCATGGTTTACCCCAGACGCTTCACATACCCTGATTCAATCCATTGACAGCACGTCGACCCCGGTATACCACATCGTTCCAATTCACTCTATTCCTTGCATGCTTTTCACCCTCCTGCATGTTCAGGCCCCGATCACTCAAAATCTTTTTCACTCTATCTTTCCACCTCCACTTTGGTCTCCCACTTCTCCTCGTTCCCTCCACCTCTTACACATATATCCTCTTTGTCAATCTTTCCTCACTCATTCTCTCCATGTGACCCAACCATTTCAAAACACCCTCTTCTGCTCTCTCCGCCACACTCTTTTTATTACCACACATCTCTCTTACCCTATTATTACTAACTCGATCAAACCACCTCACACCACATATTGTCCTCAAACATCTCATTTCCAGCACATCCACCCTCCTACGCACAACTCTATCCATAGCCCACGCCTCGCAACCATACAAAATTGTTGGAACCACTATTCCTTCAAATATACCCATTTTTGCTTTCCGAGATAAAGTTCTCGACTTCCACACATTCTTCAAGGCTCCCAAAATTTTTGCCCCCTTCCCCACCCTATGATTCACTTCCGCTTCCATGGATCCATCCCCTGCCAAATCCACTCCCAGGTACCTAAAACAATTCACTTCCTCTAGTTTTTCTTCATTCAAACTTACCTCTCAATTGACTTGACCCTCAACCCTACTGTGTCTAATAATCTTGCTCTTATTCACATTTACTTTCATCTTTCTTCTCTCACACACTTTACCAAACTCAGTCACCAGCTTCTGCAGTTTCTCACATGAATCGGCCACCAGCGCTGTATCATCAGCGAACAACAACTGACTCACTTCCCAAGCTCTCTCATCCACAACTGACTGCATACTTGCCCCTCTTTCCAAAACTCTTGCATTCACCTCCCTAACAACCCCATCCATAAACAAATTAAACAGCCATGGAGACATCACACAACCCTGCCGCAAACCTACATTCACTGAGAACCATTCACTTTCCTCGCTTCCTACACGTACACATGCCTTACATCCTCGATAAAAACTTTTCACTGCTCCTAACAACTTGCCTCCCGCACCATATATTCTTAATACCTTCCACAGAGCATCTCTATCAAGTCTACCATATGCCTTCTCTAGATCCATAAATGCTACATACAAATCCATTTGCTTTTCTAAGTATTTCTCACATACATTCTTCAAAGCAAACACCTGATCCACACACCCTCTACCACTTCTGAAACCACACTGCTCTTCCCCAATCTGATGCTCTGTACATGCCTTCACCCTCTCAATCAATACCCTCACATATATTTCACCAGGAATACTCAACAGGCTTATACCTCTGTAATTTGAGCGCTCACTCTTATCCCCTTTACCTTTATACAATGGCACTATGCACGCATTCCACCAATCCTCAGGCACCTCACCATGAATTATACATACATTGAATAACCTTACCAACCAGTCAACAATACAGTCACCCCCTTTTTTAATAAATTTCACTGCAATACCATCCAAACCCGCTGCCTTTTTGGCTCTCATCTTCTGCAAAGCTTTTACTACCTCTTCTCTGTTTACCAAATCATTTTCCCTAACCTTTTCACTTTGCACACCACCTTGACCAATACACCCTATATCTGCCACTTTATCATCAAACACATTCAACAAACCTTCAAGATACTCACTCAGTCTTCTCACATCACCACTACTTGTTATCACCTCCCCATTAGCCCCCTTCACTGAAGTTCCCATTTGTTCCCTTGTCTTATGCACTGTATTTACCACCTTCCAAAACATCTTTTTATCCTCCCTAAAATTTAATGATACTCTCTCACCCCAACTCTCATTTGCCCTCTTTTTCACCTCCTGCACCCTTCTCTTGACCTCCTGCCTCTTTCTTTTATACATCTCCCAGTCATTTGCATTATTTCCCTGCATATATATATATATATATATATATATATATATATATATATATATATATATATATATATATATATATATTCTTTCTTTCGTACTATTCGTCATTTCCCGCATTAGCGAGTTAGCGTTATGAACAGAGGACGGGGCCTTAGAGGGAATATCCTCACCTGGCCCCCTTCTCTGTTCCTTCTTTTGAAAATAAAAAAAAAAAAAAAACGAGAGGGGAGGATTTCCGGCCACCTGCTCCCTCCCCTTTTAGTCGCCTTCTACGACACGCAGGGAATACGTGGGAAGTATTCTTTCTCCCCTATCCCCAGGGATACCTATATATATATATATATATATATATATATATATATATATATATATATATATATATATATATATATATATATATATATATATATCCGAGTTCATTGGTTTGACCTACATCTACTTTACACATTTACTACTCTCATTAAACTCACGCACACGGTCAGACAAGGAGTGAACCAGACAAAGTAGAACACGTCTTTATTGCAACATTTTTCAGACTAGAACAGATATAGAAGGTACCATGTTGGGTGGAATGATAAGTTACTTTTAGGAGTCAAGGAATCGTAAAAACCTGCAGATAAGAACGGATGAGTGGTATACAAAGGATAGCAAAGTGTTTTCTCTGAATGTATGGACAAAATGTGGTAGCTGTAATGGTAAACAAGTGGAGAAACTGGTTGCCTCTGATCTATAAGTCAGGTTAGTACTGCTTTATGGAATCTGTGCCTCTACTTATAGGGAAACAGATGAACGTGAAAAAGGAAGTATACACACAATGGGAGTGATAATATAAAGAAATCAAAAGCATGGAGAAAATGAGTAAAATCTAGGTAAACTTCACGGATGAGAGCGCAAGACATGGACAATGGTGAAACGCTCAAAATTAAATTTTGGAGAACATGTGAAGACAAACGAACAACTGTAAACAAAATAAATAACAATACTACATGAATCTAGGCAACACAAAAGAAAACTACTGTTACAAGTAGTGAATGGTAAGAGGGAAATGCTCTTTGAACTTGACAAACGTAGCCATATCATAGGTAAAATAACAAGAGAGGTCTGACAAGACTGGAGTAAAGTGAGAGAGAACTGGTTCATAGGCTTTCAACACTATATATATATATATATATATATATATATATATATATATATATATATATATATATATATATATGTGTATGTATATATTATTTATTTTTATTTATATATTCATCTATTTTGCTTTGTTGCTGTCTCACGCGTTAGCAAGGTAGTGCAATGAAACAGACGAAAGAAAGGCCCAAACCCACCCACATGCACATGTATGTACATACACGTCCACACACGCACATAATACATACCTATACATTTCAACGTATACATATATATTCATACACAGACATATACATATATACACATGTACATAATTCATACTTGCTGCCTTTATTCATTCTTGTCGCCACCCCGCCACACATGAAATGACACCCCCTTCCCACTACATGCGCGCGAGGTTGCGCTAGAAAAAGACAACAAAGGCCACATTCATTTACACTCAGTCTCTAGCTGTCGTGTATAATGCACCGAAACCACAGCTCCCTTTCCACATCCAGGCCCCACAAAACTTTCCATGGTTTACCGCAGACGCTTCACATGCCCCGGTTCAATCCATTGACAGCACGTCGACCCCGGTATACCACATCATTCCAATTCACTCTCTTCCTTCCACGCCTTTCACCCTCCTGCATGTTTAGGACCCGATCACTCAAAATCTTTTTCACTCCATCCTTCAGTCTCCAATTTGGTCTCCCACTTCTCGGTTCCCCCACCTCTGACACATATATCCTCTTTGTCAATCTTTCCTCCTCATTCTGTCCATGTGACCAAACCATTTCAAAACACCCTCTTCTGTTCTCTAAACCACACTCTTTTTATTACCACACATTTCTCTTACCCTTTCAATGCTTACTCGATCAAACCACCTCACACCACTTATTGTCCTCAAACATCTCATTTCCAACACATCCACCCTCCTCCGCACAACTCTATCTATAGTCCATGCCTCGCAATCATATAACATTGTTGGTACCACTACTCCTTCAAACATACCCATTTTTGCTTTCAGAGATAATGTTCTCGCCTTCCACACATTTTTCAACACTCCCAGAACTTTCACCCCCTACCCCACCCTGTGATTCACTTCTGCTTTTATGGCTCCGTCCACTGCCAAATCCACTCTCAGATATCTAATACACTTCACTTCCTCCAGGTTTTCTCCATTCAAACTTACCTCCCAACTGACTTGTCCCTCAACCCTACTGTACCTAATAACCTTGCTTTTATTCACGATTACTCTCAGCTTTCTTCCTTCACACACTTTAGCAAACTCAGTCACCAGCTTCTGCAGTTTCTCACCGGAATCAGCCACCAGCGCTGTATCATGAGTGAACAACAGCTGACTTACTTCGCAAGTCCTCTCATCCACAACAGACTGCATACTTGCACCTCTGTCCAAAACTCTTGCATTCACCTCCATAACAACCCCATCCATAAACAAATTAAACAACCATGGAGACATCACGCACCCCTGCCGCAAACCGACTTTCATTGAGAACCAGTCACTTTCCTCTCTTCCTACTCATACACATGCCTTACATCCTCAATAAAAACTTGTCACTGCTTCTAGCAATTTGCCTCCCACACCATATATTCTTAATACCTTCCACAGAGCATCTCTATCAACTCTATCATTCTATCATATGCTTTCTCCAGATCCATAAATGCTACATGCAAATCCATATGTTTTTCTAAGTATTTCTCACATACATTCTTCAAAGCAAACACCTGATTCACACGTCCTCTACCACTTTTGAAACCACATTGCTCTTCCCCCCCCAATCTGATGCTCTGTACATGCTTTCACCCTCTCAATCAATACCCTCCCATATAATTTCCCAGGAATACTCAAATGACTATTCGAATACTATGTGCTTGAATACCCTTCGTCTCAAGTTGGTGAGCAAGACCGGTGTAGACCCTGTTGCTCACCAACGTGAGATGAATGGTGTTTGAGTACATAGTATTCGAATAGTCATTTCCCTATTAGGGGCGATCATAGCCTACTGGTAGTGCTCCTGCCTATTGCACAAGGGCCCCGGGTTCGATCCTGGCTGTTGGAGGTTTGTATATTATCTTGGAAAGCAAAAATGGGTATGTTTGAAGGAATAGTGGTTCCAACAACGATGCATGGTTGTGAGGCGTGAGGTATGGATAGAGTTGTGCGCATGAGGGTGGATGTGCTAGAAATGAGATGTTTGAGGACAATATGTGGTCTGAGGTGGTTTGAACGAGTAAGTAATGTTAGGGTAAGAGAGATGTGTGGAAATAAAAAGAGTGTGGTTGAGAGAGCAGAAGAGGGTATTTTGAAATGGTTTGGTCACATAGAGAGAATGAGTGAGGAAAGATTGACCAAAAGGATATATGTGTCAGAGGTGGAGGGAACGAGGAGAAGTGGGAGACCAAATTGGAGGTGGAAAGATGGAGTGAAAAAGATTTTGAGTGATCGGGGCCTAAACATGCAGGAGGGTGAAAGGCGTGCAAGGAATAGAGTGAGTTGGAATGATGTGGTATACCGGGGTTGACGTGCTGTCAATGGATTGAGCCAGGGCATGTGAAGTGTCTAGGGTAAACCATGGGAAGTTTTGTGGGGCCTGGATGTGGAAAGGGAGCTGTGGTTTCGGTGCATTATTACATGACAGCTAGAGACTGAGTGTGAACGAATAGGGCCTTTGTTGTCTTTTCCTAGCGCTACCTCGCACACGTGAGGGGGGAGGAGGTTGTTATTCCGTGTGTGGCGGAGTGGCGATGGGAATGAATAAAGGCAGACTGTATGAATTGTGTACATGTGTATATATGTATATGTCTGTATGTGTATATATATGTGTACATTGAGATGTATAGGTATGTATATTTGCGTGTGTGGACGTGTATGTTTATACATGTGTATGTGGGTGGGTTGGGCCATTCTTTCGTCTGTTTCCTTGCGCTACCTTGCTAACGTGGGAGACAGCGACAAAGCAAAATAAATAAAATAAATAGATATATACATATATAAACGCCTACACATGCACGTATACATTTCAACGTATACATGCATATACAGACATATACACATGTACACACTCACACTTGCTGCCTTGATCGTCGTTTCCTGCGTCAGCAAGGTAGCGCCAGGAAACAAATGAAGTGGGTGCTTTTATTGGTTGTTAGATTAGTGTAACTGAGGGACAGAAAAACACGTCTATCAACAGCACTGTATTGGTTAAACTATGTAAAGTGAAATAGCCCAGGGGCATTGAGCCACTGGAGGTCCAGGATTTTAGTGGGTAAGAATATGTCAGTTGGCATAGGTTGAGAAATGTAAGTCTTGGCACTGAATCCTCGGTGCTGGTGAAGATGGACATTATAGATGAGGCACCTTAAGGATATCTGCCAAGAAGATGAAATGTCAGAAGTTACTTAGGGCAAATCTACCGACAGAGGAGGAGGTGCCCTCAGGATGGCTCAAGTCTCATTACTAAGACTTCAGTTACTGGTGTGTGGTAAACTTGTCTAGAGTGAGCCAGTTGCCTGATTGCCCACCTGCAAACTAACGAACGAATGAAAGTATGGACAGGAAAGCCCTTCCAAGGAAGGGCAGAAAGAAAGGGAGCTGGGAAATAAAATTACTTTGGAGGAAGAGAATTTTAGTGGAAGAGAAAGAACCAGGGCTTGACCCAGCTTGCATTGGTTGTGTGGGAATTTGGCTGAGGACATGACAGGATGCAAGGAAGTGGAAGGGGTGTCAGATGAGATTTTTTTTTCAAGAATTAGTGGGGCACGATCAGATGAGGGGGTGAGGTGCATAGGGAAAAAATAAGAGTGGATGTTCATTTTACAAAGAGGCCCTTGTTTCTTCGGTCTATTGCTTCCAGGAAACTGGTAAGCAAGGCATGGTAGGCTTGTAGATGGTTTATTTGTCTCTCCGAGTGTTCTTAGATATATATTTACAGGCAGCAACTTTGTTCACAGTTGTAAGGATTTGGCTAATATGAAATTGTGACATTTGGTGTTAAAATATCCAGTGCAGTACCATCTCTTCACCTAGAATAGGAACTTAGTAGTTTTCCCTTTTGAGTGATTATGTGTGTGTGTGTGTGTGTGTGTGTGTGTGTGTGTGTCTTGTTTTCATTATTTTTGTGTAATTAACATTTGTACAGTCTGGGGAGGGATTTGTATGTACAATCTTGCAGCCCAATTTTTGGGACCTTAACATTTTTTTCCATACTTTTAGCACTCTCAGTTTCATCACACAGCATATTCGATTCATCCATTACTCTAATATTGTAAGATTACTTGTATACATATTTTCAAACAAGTATTTTGCTCATATGCTTCGTATGGCCTGTTGCTGATCTGTGTTTGCATATGATAAAGAACTGTTGTTCTCTGTAAACATTGTCAAACCAGTTTGGAAATTTGACGGTTGTAATTAGGTCTCTCCTCAGCCTTTGCTTTTCAAATGTGGCTAAGATTTAAGGCCTCTTCCCAATTTACTTTGCCTCCTTTCTTTCAGGTACCAGTTTTGTTGCCCTCCTGTGGACTTCCTTTAATTGTTCATTGTGCTTCTTGAAGTGCATTAAAAATGTTTAAGAAGCACTTCTGTATGTTGTCAACATTCAGAGTTTCATAACTCAGTTTTTTCCATTCATCATCTACTCCTGTATTATTAAAGTACTTTTTTACTGTGTGTGTGTGTGTGTGTGTGTGTGTGTGTGTGTGTGTGTGTGTGTGCATGTGTAATGGGAGGAAGTTTTATGCTTGTGTTACCTTGTGTTGCATCTTTATATGTATCATGTCACTCCTGCACACATACACACACACACATTAAAGAAGTACTCTTACATTACAGGTGTTGTACATGGATAGAATAAAGTTATGAGGTAGTAGATGTGGACAACATACAGAAGCACTTCTCTGGTTATGTTACTTCACTGTTACAGTGTGATTACTATTAGTATGTTGCAGGGAGGGAGATTTACACTCATGTTGGCCTGTTTCTTAACCTTGTACATATGTGCCTTGTCTTTACTCCTGCTCAAGTATGCACATGACATTCAAGAAGGAACCTTTGATGTGTTCTCTGCTCCCAGTTTACATGATTGTTTGAAAATCCCATTTTTACATCTCTGTGTGAAAGAATGTTCACAGCTGTCTATAAACATAGTCCATCCACTCATTGTTTTCCCTTGAGCTAGTAGTCACTCATAAAAATCCAGAAGATTGTCCTTCATAACCTCTTTTCATTTGACACATGCTCTCGTGTAAGTTTGTTCTCTGCATGTAATTATTTTTTCCTTTTGAAGTACCTTTTCTAGTGTTTTACGGACCTTTCTTGTGTCCCTCCTTACGTTTCACAAACTTTTCTTGTCTCCCTTCTTAGAATTAGTGGGTCTTTGCAAGTCCTTTGGCTGAGAATTAGTGGGTCTTTGCAAGTCCCTTGGCTGTGATCTTTCTTTCAAAGATTTTTAAAATGGCCATTGCCTTTTAATGAGAGTACTGTAGTTTAATTTGTTTTAATATGGCTCTTATTTCAAGATTAAATAGTCTTCTCTTGACTCTTTGCAGCCCATTTGATTCTTTTAGTATTTTGTAGACCAGTTTTGCTTTTGTTAGTTTAATCATTATTAGTACTGAAATTATGATAAGTAATTTAACATCCTTATGTCCTGTTTCAGATGGAAATCTGCTGAAGACATCTTCCTTTCAAGCACTGGTGGAAAGATTTTGAATCAGTCTATGGAGGCAGATGATGGAGGTGGTGTACGTGAGGTGTCAAGCAACCCCCATCGCCTGGTTTCCTCTGTGTCGGCATATCCCCTTCCTACCACCAACTCCAACACTGTCTCTGCTGGCATGGTTAATGCAACCCCTGCTGCTGCTACTGCTGCTTCTGCTGCTTCTACCTTTACAATATCTTCCACGTCCTCTTCTTCATCTACCTCTACAAACTCATCTTCTCATGTCAGTATTCAGCAACAAACTTCTTCAGTAACGCTAAATGCTGGTGGCTACTCCAACACCAGTTTTACCAGTACTGAACACATGACTTCTGGCTACCTTCATCATGGTTCTGATACATCTTCATCTCCCCCAAACATGTCCACTCCTGCTGGGGATTTGCATAATTCCCAGTGTAACTCTGTTGGTGGAATTTCTCCTCTTGACTTGTCTGGAATCCCCCCTATCACTCAAGTCACGCTGCCTACACCTACTGAAAATGGAGAGGGTAAATTCAGGTAATTTTAAGAAAATTTTGATATGTGATACTTAAAGTACATGTCAGTGTTTTGACTAGTTGTTGGCACATATTTGATAGATATTACACAAAAAGTGGTGAACTTATTAGTGGTATAGGTATATCCTGATATTATGCAGAAAGTAGTGAAGGCATTAGTGGTATAGTTATATCCAGCTATTACACAAAAAGCAATGAAATCATTAATGGTTTAGTTATATCCTGAGATTAGAATTCCTAAAGTTGTGGAATCCCTTTTACATGTAGAGCATTTGGGACCTTTATTAAGGATGTGTGTGAACTGAGTACATCTATGCTCTTGATCCACATCATGCAAAAAGAAACTGAATAAGAGGTACTGTAGTAGATACAGGTTGGTATAATGATTTCTTTGGTATCAGTAAGAATGCAAGTATGCTGTGCTTCTTGTTTCTAATTCTCCAGTTCCTCAACTGTACTTGTTGATTATACATTGTCCTGTAGGAACTAATTATGTGTTTATTAGTATAGAGTATGTAACATTAGGAAGGGCCATTAGGTAGACATTTTAGGTAGAAGTAGTTGGTAGGAACATTAGGTAAGAGCCTCTGGAATCACCACTAGAGTTGCCCTCTGCCAGTGGCCTGTTATGGGTGAGTTATTAAAGGCTGAGAAGTGACACTGGAGATTAACAGATATGGAAACTGTTTTACCATGACCACCCCCTTGAGGGAGTTCCCAAAAGGAATGGGCATCAGAGATATTAATAGATGGGATTTATAATCCAAATCACCTGAGCAAGGGACAAACAAAACTGCAAACTTTCATGTACAAAAGTGCCTCTAATTACAGTAATAATTTACAATATTAGATGTAGGGATAGCAGTGGAGATTGAATTAATAGGAACCAAGGTTGGAGCACCAAATTAAGGCAATTGAAAAAATTGCAGAGAGTGGAAACAAGGATGATTTTGGTGTGGAAAGTGTATGGTGTATCTGTAAGAATGTCCTGAAGACAGCAAAGGTGTGAGGCAAGAAAGTGAATAGGAGAATGGGTAGAGTAGAGATGACTGTGTTTGGTAGAATGAAGAGGTAAACAAGGCTTTAAAGGACTTAAGGGATGTGTATTATTGCAACAGCTAGGGAAAGGATTTCATAATGAAAATATTGAATTTGGTATTTGTATTGCTGTAGTATTGTCCATTATCTTTCATTTGAAAAGGGGTTCTTTGAAATTCTGTAGTTTCTAGGAGAGGATGTTATTATTACTAAAGGGGTACCTAAAACAGATAAGTAAGAATATACAAAACATCCCAGTAATGTTACTGAAAACAAATTCCCAGTCAGTGAGCAGCTACTTTAAAGTGTAGTATGTTATATTACCTAAGTCTTTCAAATATCATTTCTGATTTAGTTATATTTATTTTTACTGAATGAATTGGTATAGTTTTCAGTAAGACTTTGGATTCCTGAATGAACCTGCTGTTCTCAGATGGATATGGGCTGTGCCAGAAATTGCCTGTGCTGTCTTTGATTTCAAGAATACATTCTGGAATGTAAAAGGCCTTGTTGGACACTGTGAGGAAGCAGCCCCCATAATCATCATTTGCAGGATTATGCAAGCCTTTGTTTATGCTTAGAAACCCATTGCAAGAGTACAGTGCAGAGCTGTTTACCTTAGATAAAGTAGCAGGAAAATTATGGATACCATTATAGTTAAATTTATTAGGTCAGCAAAAGTTGTATAGGATACAACATATATGAAACTTGTGCACCAGAAAGGATTTTAGGAACCAGATTGGTGGTCACCAATGTCATTAGAAAATACAACTTGCCTTTTATTCAGAATTCCCTGAAAAGTCATCTGAGCCCAAGCTACATATTTCTGTTGTAAAGAAAGATATACTGCCATTGACAAGGCTTTACTTAGCCTTACAGTCATATGATGAAGATTTGGAAAAAAAGATTCCAGTTAGAATCAAGGTGAACCATGTTCACAGATATAGTAGTCCCTAGATGTAAAAGAACGGAAGAGAGTGGATGTGTTTGTCTTCTAAGGGCAAATTTAAAGTGAGTTCTGAATTTCTTTCTGATGTCACTGGTATGATTCTAGATGGAGCCACTCGTGTCATCCTGAGAATGCTCAGATCTGCTGAAATGATTGAAGAATAATCTTTGGTTGATTCTTTCTGTATTTAAGTCTGCGAATATTGAGAGAATGGCCAGATGTGTATAACGTGTCTTGTTTGGGTAGCCTTAATGGGCAAATGCTTAAAGTTCATAGAGAGGGAATTAGATGAATGGTTTCAGACAAGGTTGCCATTCCAAGAATTTGACCAAATTTTCTTACGATAGGCAAAAACATTCAGGGATTTTGTGGATGTTGTGGAATCCATAAATGTTTTCAATGTTACTTTAGATAGACTGCTATATGTTCATGTTTTTGGGGACTTCTGTACACAGGATAAGGATATGAATTTATTTGATCTCTTATTTGGCCCATATCAAGTTATCATAATGAGATTAGCTTGTAGTACAGAATGTGGGCAACTATATTGACCTAGGAAAATCTAACTATACAGACTGTATGATAGGAGACATTAGTTTTGACAAATAATATTTGAAGCCATTCATTAAACAAGTTTGATTTAGATGCCCATGCAAAAAATTAAATTATGTCATTAAGTGCTTTGTTCTGCTTACTATTTGTGTATTTAACTACTTAACCAGGTTTATATTATATGAAGACGAAAGAATCGTATTCTTTTATTTAGATGTAGCAGTGTTAGATATGTATGACATCAGCTTTAGATTCAGCCATTATGTGCACATATGTTTTGGTATGATTTATATGTACCAATTTGCATTTAGTGGTGTTTTCAGTTTACATAAAATGTGTGGTATTTTGAATGAACTTTTTAAACTTTAATGATAGACATCAGTGTATGTTTTGTTCCTTCTGGGTAAGCAGAAATCCTAGAATTGTACATATTGTAATGTGACTCATGGTAGTACAGTAGTCAGATAGGATCCCCAGTGACTCATCAGTATGAATTGAGATACAAAATATCCAGTATTTCAATCATTTAAAAAGTTATATTTTGTATATGTATGCAACATCCAGGAACAAAATGATGTTAAATGCAATAGAAACTTTAATAATCTGCTAAGTAATATGTCTGACAAGTAATCTCACTGGTGCACTTAGACTCCCATCCCCCAGAAAAAAAAAGATGATAATGATAATGACAATATAGTTTTGGTAGTACCAGAATTGAGCCTTGATTTATCATTTGGTTATATTTACATCAAAATTTAATTCATGCTGAAAATTAATAATTCCAAGGTGAAACAGCTAAGTTTTGTAGCAGACGTCTAAGTTTCAAACTGTCATTTTTTGATGTATTGAGATCTAAAAGGTAATTTTATATCTCTGAACTATTTTATTGAAACAAGTTCAAAAAAGTAAATTTGTTTTTCAGTCTGTGACAGTATCAGAATTGTTATAACAAAATTGGATGTTTACCATGTATAAATATGCTGAATAGTGAATACCCATACTTAAAGTAGATTCATAATTTATGGTAGCCATAATGGCATTCATAATGGAAACATCCTCTCATCCCTTAGGATGAAAATTTAGGGGATCTGTCTATGTTCATGCCGAACATGTTACTTTTCTCATAATTAGATTAATTCTTCAAAATCTTTTCTGTAACTGGTGCAATGTGTATGGTATGAAGTCCTTGCACAGGAATTTACCAATGGAAACTAGGGACAGGATGAAACAGGAATAAAAGTAGTGTAATAAATGATTGAAGAGGATGATAAGGGAAGGAAAAAAAGAAATAAACTTCAGAAGAAAGCTTTTAGTAAACAAGAAACTGTGTTAGAAGGAAGTGTAGAAAGAAGAGAAGGAAACAAGTAGAAGTAAAAGAATATATGTGTGAAAGGATACCTTTTGGTTAGATCAGATGAGTTGCTAAATTAATGGATGGAATACTTCAGAAAGCTGATGGCACCAAAGGGTGGTAATAAGCAGTGATATCGTGCATAGGGATGGAGAGAGGATAAGGGAAAGTTCCAGTACAGGAAGAAATATCCAAGAATGAGATAAAAGCAACCATAAGTAAGGTAAAAATGGGAAAAGCCCTTAGAGTGGATAGGCTCACAGCTGAATTATAGCAGGCAGATCTAGGCTGTTGAAATGAGTGCAATGTATAAGGGGTGCTTGTTGACAAGATAAAGTTGGTAATGTTGAAGTGAGTGGATGTGATATGTCTCGTAGATACATGATGAGTGTGGTGTCACTTAATGGGTTAGGTGAAATATCTTGAAATGGTTTGTTCATGTGGAGCGGATGCATGAGAATATATTGGTAAAGAAAATTTATGGGAGCAAGATAGAAGTGGAAATCACCTGGCATTCTAGATGGGGACAGTGTGAAATTAAAGTAAGAAAAGGACCCATGAAGGTTGGAGGGAAATGAAACATATGACAGATTTGCTGTTTGACTGTGTCCTTTCAAGAGGAGCAGCAAAGGTTTTGATAAAGTATATTGCATATATGCTTACCCTTTAAAAATTTTTGACCCGTACCCTAGATTAATTCTGTAGATATTTGTTAAAGCTATCTTATTAGTATTATTATCAGTTTAAGGTAGTGGCAACTATTGTACTTCTTATAAACAGTGATATTAATGGAAATTGGTCTTGCTATAGGATAACATCACATTTTAAAAGTTTCATTTTTACTTGCTAAAAGTATGTTAAGTTTTTGTCAGATTTCATCAGGAAATAGTTGGTATGGAGAGAAATTTGAATTTGGAACAAATCAATGCTTTTTGAAATTTTGGTACATTTATACTGTAATTAGTTTTATGATTTTTGTTATCTTTACTGTATATTTCCATTCTTATTCTTGGTGTATAATGTGTTTGATGTATGATGGTTTAGTGATATTGTGTTGTGGTGGTAAGTTGTTTAGGAAGTGCACTGAGAAATTAGGAAGCCAAACCAGTGTGATATTAAAGAGAAGGAGTTAGTGGATGTAATCTAGATAATGATAGCTAGAGATGTGGTGGATGGATGGAAGGAGATACATTCCATAGAAATGCATTTTTCTTGACATAGAGATTTGGATTACAAGTAATTCAAGGGGAGAAGTGAGGTTAGAGGAGTTGCAGAAGAGGTTGATCTGGCATTACATGAAAGAGTTTTTGCATGCATTGCTTTTACAAAACATAAGGATTAAAAAGACAAAACGTAATCATTTCACACTTTATTAGGTTCTGCTCATTGTTGTTGTATGTTTAATGAATCCTGCTAATACATTCACTTAGAATGCACAGCAATGAGATGTGGCTCCTTAGCTTAGATTTTAGTGTTTGCCATAAATGAAAGACTAATGTATTATACTGTTAATATTTCTTGTACAATTAATCTTAATGCATGATTAGGGCTTTTTGTTGTACGAAAACGTTAAATGAGCCTTCTTAGTTTATTTAGCTGTGTTAGAAATTGGTTACATGTCAGTATGGAAGTAGCATCTTGGGCATGACAGAGAATGAATGTGAATGAATGAGGCCTTTTTTTTTTTTTCTATCTGTTTCCCTGTCTTGCCCCTTTGCTAAACCTTAATACCTTACTTTTATTTACATTGACTCTCAAGTGTCTTTTTTCATAAGCTCTCCCAAACTCACATACCAGATTCACCCACCAGAGTTGTGTCATTGGCAAGCAGCAGCTGGTTCACCTAGGTTCCTCCAGCCCCAAGAATACTTTAGACCTGCCCCCACATTTAACTCCCATGCCACCCCATCCATAAACAGATTAAACAGCCATGATCCAAATCACACACTCTTTACACAAACCCAGATTTCCATGGGACCACTCATCCTCCTCCCTTCCTTTGTGCATTCACACCCTATTCTCCTGATGAAAACTTCCCATTGTGTCCAGTAGGTTCCTTCCACCCCATGTATTCATGATGCCTTCCACAAGGTCTCAGTCGACCCTGTTATGTGCTTACTTAAGATCCACAAATGACAGAGAGTAATCCCTATCTTCAGTATTTCTCACACATGATATTGAATGAGTATCCTACTGTCGTCAGTATCCACACTCCTAGAAAAACTGATTTACAACAAAATCAACCAAAATATTCCACTCACCTAAATACCACAGTGCATACGAAGCTCAAACAACACATCGTGGATGGCTTCAACCAACCATGCCCTCCTTCCTGCACAATGTTAATAGCTAGAGATATCACCAAAGGATTTGACTCCATCCCTTATTCTCATCTTTAGCTAAAACTTACCTAACATCACTCTCTACAGTAATGACTATGACAAAAATTGGTTGACCCACTCCATAGCTGGCTGAGAAGCCAAAGTCATTCACAACAGCTTCTCTTACAAAATCTTCAGTCTTTACATTGGAGTTTCTGAGCAGTTTTCTCCAACCCTCTTTGATTTCTTCCTTCGTGACCTTCCATCATCTGCAGACTACATTGTGAAAGTTCTCTTATATGCAGATGACCTCACAGTTATATCACAGCATCATCATGCTTTCTGTGCATCAACAGACATATGACACAAGGTCACTTGAGACAGAATGTCCAAGCCACCCTGGAAATTGCTGTCATCTCATCACTGGTCAGCTACTTTTTACTCAACAAACCTTCAGCCATACTGGGCATCCATGCAACACACTTGTAAGACACACTTGCGACATTCACCACCACACCACAAACATCAGCACAAAGGCCATAAAGAAATTAAATGCTCTCAGAACATTTACTGTCATGAGATTTGGACAAGAAAGTGAATATATTAGTGTCCTCTACGAACAGTTCACTTGCTCCACCCTAAACTACCTTTTACTTGCCTCATTATCTACGCTGTCAGAATCAAATGTAACAAAGCTGCAGCTCACACAAAACAAAGCACTCAGAATAGTCAGAGGATGCCTAGTAATCTGCACAGTGAAACAATTCTTCCTATATAGTGTCACTCAATTTTGTTTGCTACTGCACTAAACCCTTCGCATCCAACCAGTACATAACCAACCACTAATCCCCAGATAGAAATAAAAAGCCTACCTTGCTTCACATTTCAACTTCCTTTACCTTCTATGCACACCAAAGTGATCCAAGAAGCATGAAACAGCTGACCTTCCAAACCATTTTCAAAACACCACTCCACCAGATATATATCCCAAACATATACAAATTACCTCCCTATCCATCCTTACAAACATCAAAGCAACATATTACAAAAGTCCCCTCTTTTTTAATATGCAATTTCCACACTGGAGACACTGAACGATTACTTTTCAAGTTCCCCGTGCTCACTTCACACACACACCATCATAAGATCCTTAAAGATATGGAATAGCTTTACACAAGAAAAATGATTTCAACACTCCCAGCTTTCAGGAAATAAATTGTTTAAATTTTGGAATTTCAGGTAAGAGTAGAGGATATGGTTATGCCCAGCATTTTTTGCTACCGCAAGGCTGAATTTTAGTGTTTTGAAATTTATTAGGTGGAAACAACAAGGAGCTTTAGAAACATATATAGGTAGAAATGCATTTTTGCACAATTGAATGCAACCAGGTTACTACTTCACTCTGAAATCCTGTGCATGTCTTTTAAGGTAAAAGAAAGAGAGACAGACAGATACACAGATGTAGGACAAGAAGGCATTCAGAAAAGGAGTCACTAATTTTTTTTTATTATTATACTTTGTCGCTGTCTCCCATGTTAGCGAAGTAGTGCAAGGAAACAGATGAAAGAATGGCCCAACCCACCCACATACACATGTATATACATACACGTCCACACACGCACATATACATACCTATACATCTCAACGTATACATATATATACACACACAGACATGAACACATGTACATAATTCATACTGTCTGCCCTTATTCATTCCTGTCGCCACCCCGCCATACATGAATTGACAACCCCCTCCCCCCACATGTGCACGAGGTAGCACTAGGAAAAGACAACAAAGGCTACATTCGTTCACACTCAGTCTCTAGCTGTCATGTATAATGCACCGAAACCACAGCTCCCTTTCCACATCCAGGCACAAAACTTTCCATGGTTTACCCCAGACACTTCACACGCCCTGGTTCAATCCATTGACAGCATGTTGATCCCGGTATGCCACATCATTCCAATTCACTCTATTCCTTGCACGCCTTTCACCCTCCTGCATGTTAAGGCCTTGATCACTCAAAATCTTTTTCACTCCATCTTTCCACCTCCAATTTGGTCTCCCACTTCTCCTCGTCCCCTCCACCTTTAACACATATATCCTCTTTATCAATCTTTCTTCACTCATTCTCTCCATGTGACCAAACCCATTTCAAAACATCCTCTTCTGCTCTCTCAATCACACTCTTTTTATTACCGCACATCTCTCTTACCCTTTCATTACTTACTCAATCAAACCATCTCACACCACATATTGTCCTCAAACATCTCATTTCCAGCACATCCACCCTCCTCCTCCTCTCAACTCTATCTATAGCCCATGCCTCGCAACCATATAACATTGTCGAAACCACTACTCCTTCAAACATACCCATTTTTGCTTTCTGAGATAATGTTCTCCCTTTCCACACATTTTTCAACACTCCCAGAACTTTCGGCCCCTCCCCCACCCTGTGACTCACTTCCACTTTCATGGTTCCATCCGCTGCCAAATCCACTCCCAGATATCTAAAACACTTCACTTCCTCCAGTTTTTCTCCGTTCAAACTTACCTCCCAATTTACTTGTTCCTCAACCATACCGTACCTAATGACCTTGCTCTTATTCACATTTACTCTCAGCTTTCTTCTTTCACACACTTTACCAAACTCACTCACCAGCTTCTGGTGAGAAAAGTGGAGATATGCTGACACATACCTTACCTAGAAACTTAACCCAGCATCGAGCATGATGTATGTGTGTAGCTTCAAGAGCTATTAGCATTTTAATATCCCTTACAAAGAAACATTGAAAACTTTGATATGTATGAATTTTCGTTTTGTTTATTACTGATTGTAAAGATGTTCACTAGAGCATGACCAAATGGGAGAAGTTTGTGTTGTTCATTAAGTAGAAAGAATATTTTAAAGTTAGATTTGGACAAGGAAAAAATCCCTCCACATTTTATACAAACAGTTCATTAGCTCCACTGTAAACACTGCATTACTTGCCTGGTATTCAACCCTCTCAAAAGTAAATTAAATTTAACATAGCTACAAATCACACGAAACAGTGTACTTAGAACATTCTCTGGATTCCAAGAAACTACAAACACTCCTCACCTTCACAATGAAACAAAGATCCTCCCAACATCCTTAAGTCTATGCAGCAGCACTTGACTCCTCCCACCCAAACAACTCCATAACTAATCACTAACCTCCATTGCACTTCAGTAATTGCTACTCACAGATTACCCCCGCCAATAGATAGAACATTGACAAAACACATATATGCTGAAATAACCTGGCAAGCACTAAATAAATGCCTTCCCATCTTAGTCTTAAACTCCATCCCTCTGAACATACACCCATCAGAAACCACACTCCCCAGAGAGACGTGAGGCACACTTTGGACATTCCTTATCACCACAATGCTACAACTTATCTCAAGACCCTTTATGCCCAAGAATTTACTAAGTTGCCTTGTACTTTCTGCTCTTAGACACACACACACACACACACACACACACACACACACACACACACACACACACACACACACACACACACACATCACAGCGCTTTATGACCTATGGTCCAAAATAGTGGATGTGGTTAGCATCCTGAGTGCTACAGGAGTCTCATAAAGATAGAAGGGAATTCTGGGGCTGGAAGGAAAGGTGAAGTAATATGTTAAAGTCCACCCAATGGTAAATGTTGGGTGTAGATTGAAAAAGTAGTTTCAGTGCTCTTTAACCTTGTAAACTGAAAAAATATAGGTATTTTGCATTGCATTTTGATCCAGACTATCTTGCCTCTTTTTGATGGATCAGTAAATGCAATGAAATCCACTTTGAAGGACATTAATTGTAGCTGGTGTAAGGAAAGGTCTAAGGTTTCTTAGGAATACTGATTAAGGGCATATGACATCAAAAAATAGAGGAGAGGGGGGGGAGAGAGAGAGCATAAGTAGTAGTAAGAGAGAGAAAGAGAGCATAAGTAGTAGTAGTAGTAGAGAGAGAGAGAGAGAGAATGGAAAGTTCACAGGACATTGTAATGATGCAGAATTGCATGCTGATTGAATGTTTAGGAAAAATATTGCTTAAACCGCAATCAAAGCCAGTATTTCACTTACATATTTTATTTTTCAAGTAACTTTTTGAGCTTTAATGCATGCCATGCTTTTCAGTGAAAGAATTTTAAACTAAAATGTAATACTTTTTAACATTCCTTTTGAATGCAAATTATGTGATCAGAGTTCAGTCATGTGTGGCTATTGTGTAAATTGCTAAAAGAGAACTAATGTATTCACACCATTTGTAACATCTGTAAGATGCAAATTTCTTTATTAGTTCCTGGATTTATGAATGTTATTGGAATAACATAATGATATTTTGCATTATTTATCTCCTGCCCATGTAGACTGTTGTCTGTTGATTGAGAATTACTTCACAAGTTTTTGCAAGTCACATGATCTCTACATAGGATGTATGCAAATCCCATATCAAGTCCATATCTGTTTTCAGTATTATTGATGTTATCTTTGCATCATTAGTTTTTCAAGTTCTCTTTTGTTTGAGATCCAGTTGAATATTTGTTTCAGATGAATGATATTTGTCAAACTCCTTTTTTATGGAGTACTTGTTGGCAGCTATACTCTAGATTTTTTTGCAGTGAGCATTATGTGCTAGTCCTGCTTTTTGGCAAAATGTCAGGAACATGAGGTAGAAGTAGTAAATAGGAACATAAGACAGGAGCAATAGGTAGAAACATTCTGTAGTTGTAGTATGTTGGAACATTAGGTGGGAGCAATAGGCTGAAGTAATAGGTTAGAACATTAGGCAGGATCATCAGGTAGAAGTAGGCGATAAGAGAGTTAGGAAGGAACCTCTGAAAACACTGTGCTTGAGGCACTAAAGGCTAAGAAGCAGCATTGGAGTTCACCAGTGGTGGCAACTCTTTTGCTGTAGCCACCCCCTTGAGGAAGTTCCCAAGGGGAATGAGTATCAGAGATATAGATGGAAAGATAAAGATCTTGTTATGTTTTTTGTATATAGTCATTTTTTACTAAAATGACCATATGTATAGTAATTTCATCTGTTTGAGTTGGAAGAAATTTAGCAGCTTAAGTCTTTTTAGTGACTAGCTAGTTTCTTTGATGGAGGACTATTAAACTTAGGGGAAACATTAACATGCTGATTAGCTAACTTAGGATGTCATGACAGACCTTGCAATCTCATGATGGATGGATAACCTGTACCTGAGCCTAATGATTGAGCAAGGGGGTCATTATCGCAGGGGCCATTTAGAGGCTCAGGCGCAGTGAGAGTGGGAAGGAGCTTGTTATGTTAGGGCCCAAGCTCCCCTGATGTTTCAGATCCCATTCAAGCAAGCTAGGAAGAGGAAGAGTTACAAATATATTAAGAGGTGATTAGGAATACCTGGTTTAAAAAGAGAGATATACATAAGTATACGTATGTAAGTAGGAGAGATGGCCAGAGAGCATTATTGGATTACGTGTTAATTGATAGGCGCGCGAAAGAGACTTTTGGATGTTAATGTGCTGAGAGGTGCAACTGGAGGGATGTCTGATCATTATCTTGTGGAGGCGAAGGTGAAGATTTGTAGGGGTTTTCAGAAAAAAAGAGAGAATGTAGGGGTGAAAAGAGTGGTGAGAGTAAGTAAGCTTGGGAAGGAGACTTGTGTGAGGAAGTACCAGGAGAGACTGAGTACAGAATGGCAAAAGGTGAGAACAAAGGATGTAAGGGGAGTAGGGGAGGAATGGGATGTATTTAGGGAAGCAGTGATGGCTTGTGCAAAAGATGCTTGTGGCATGAGAAGCGTGGAAGGTGGGCAGATTAGAAAGGGTAGTGAGTGGTGGGATGAAGAAGTAAGATTATTAGTGAAAGAGAAGAGAGAGGCACTTGGACGATTTTTGCAGGGAAATAATGCAAATGAGTGGGAGATGTATAAAAGAAAGAGGCAGGAGGTCAAGAGAAAGGTGCAAGAGGTGAAAAAGAGGGCAAATGAGAGTTGGGGTGAGAGAGTATCATTAAATTTTAGGAGAATAAAAAGATGTTTTGGAAGGAGGTAAATAAAGTGCATAAGACAAGGGAACAAATGGGAACTTCAGTGAAGGGGGGTAATGGGGAGATGATAACAAGTAGTGGTGATGTGAGAAGGAGATAGAGTGAGTATTTTGAAGGTTTGTTGAATGTATTTGATGATTGAGTGGCAGATATAGGGTATTTTGGTCGAGGTGGTGTGCAAAGTGAGAGGGTTAGGGAGAATGATTTGGTAAACAGAGAAGAGGTAGTAAAAGCTTTGCGGAAGATGAAAGCCGACAAGGCAGTGGGTTGGGATGGTATTGCGGTGGAATTTATTAAAAAAGGGGGTGACTGTATTGTTGACTGGTTGGTAAGGTTATTTAATGTATGTATGACTCATGGTGAGGTGCCTGAGGATTGGTGGAATGCTTGCATAGTGCCATTGTACAAAGGCAAAGGGGATGCAATTGCATGCTCAAATTACAGAGGTATAAGTTTGTTGAGTATTCCTGGTAAATTATATGGAGGGTATTGAAGGGTGAAGGCATGTACAGAGCATCAGATTGGGAAGAGCAGTGTGGTTTCAGAAGTGGTAGAGGTTGTGCAGATCAGGTGTTTGCTTTGAAGAATGTATGTGAGAAATACTTAGAAAAGCAAATGGATTTGTATGTAGCATTTATGGATCCGGAGAAGGCATATGATAGAGATGATAGAGATGCTCTGTGGAAGGTATTAAGAATATATGGTGTGGGAGGCAAGTTGTTAGAAGCAGTGAAAAGTTTTTATCGAGGATGTAAGGCATGTGTATGTTTAGGAAGAGAGGAAAGTGATTGGTTCTCAGTGAATGTAGGTTTGCGGCAGGGGTGTGTGATCTCTCCATGGTTGTTTAATTTGTTTATGGATGTGGTTGTTAGGGAGGTGAATGCAAGAGTTTTGGAAAGAGGGCAAGTATGTAGTCTGTTGTGGATGAGAGAACTTGGGAAGTGAGTCAGTTGTTGTTCGCTGATGATACAGCGCTGGTGGATGATTCATGTGAGAAACTGCAGAAGCTGGCGACTGAGTTTGGTGAAGTGTGTGAAAGAAGAAAGCTGAGAGTAAATGTGAATAAGAGCAAGGTTATTAGGTACAGTAGGGTTGAGGGTCAAGTCAATTGGGAGGTAAGTTTGAATAGAGAGAAACTGGAGGAAGTGAAGTGTTTTAGATATCTGGGAGTGGATTTGGTAGCGGATGGAACCATGGAAGCGGAAGTGAATCATAGGGTGGGGGAGGGGGCGAAAGTTCTGGGAGCGTTGAAGAATGTGTGGAAGTTGAGAGCATTATCTCGGAATGCAAAAATGGGTATGTTTGAAGGAATAGTGGTTCCACCAATGTTATATGGTTGCGAGGCATGGGCTATAGATAGAGTTGTGCAGAGGAGAGTGGATGTGCTGGAAATGAGATGTTTGAGGACAATATGTGGTGTAAGGTGGTTTGATCGAGTAAGTAATAATAGGGTAAGAGAGATGTGTGGTAATAAAAAGAGTGTGGTTGAGAGAGCAGAAGAGGGTGTTTTGAAATGGTTTGGTCATATGGAGAGAATGAGGGAGGAAAGATTGACCAAGAGGATACATGTGTCAGAGGTGGAGGGAACGAGGAGAAGTGGGAGACCAAATTGGAGGTGGAAAGATGTTGTGAAAAAGATTGTGAGTGATCGGGGCCTGAACATGCAAGAGGGTGAAAGACGTGCAAGGAATAGAGTGAATTGGAATGATGTGGTATACTGGGGTCGATGTGCTGCCAGTGGATTGAACCAGGGCATGTGAAGCGTCTGGGGTAAACCATGGAAAGTTCTGTGGAGCCTGGATGTGGAAAGAGAGCTGTGGTTTCGGTGCATTATTACATGACAGCTAGAGACTGAGTGTGAACGAATGTGGCCTTTGTTGTCTTTTCTTAGTGCTACCTCGTGCACATGAGGGGGGAGGGAGGTTATTTCATGTGTGGTAGGGTGGCGATGGGAATGATTAAAGGCAGACAGTATGAATTATGTACATGTGTATATATGTATATGTCTGTGTGTGTATATATATGTATACGTTGAGATGTATAGGTATGTATATTTGCGTGTGTGGACGTGTATGTATATACATGTGTATGTGGGTGGGTTGGGCCATTCTTTCGTCTGTTTCCTTGCGCTACCTCGCTAACGCGGGAGACAGTGACAAAGCAAAATAATTATAATAAAAAAGAAGAATAATCTTTTGGTATTTTGGAAATATGTTATCTTGAACAAGATAGGAATGCTGTAAGAGAATCAACAAATATAGTCAAAATCCCACAACACTTTATCCATTTATAGTTTTGAAACAAGGAAATAGATGGTGGGTTTGGAGAATAAGATCAGAACACCAGAGATGAGAGTCCTTTGCCTTATTCATGAGAATAACAAGAAAAGATAGGAGGCTTAATGAATGATAAGAAGACAGGTGAACATCTTTTCTTTGAACTTTAGTAGAAAAAACAATCAAGCATTTGAAACAAATATGTGCTATAGCCCTAAATAGAAGACTGTTTGAAATGAAGAATGTTGGTAAGATGGTATTAGTTTTCTTATGAGTAAAGAAGTATATCCTATGAAGAGATAGTGTGGGTTACAAGGGATCAGTGAGAGTTTTCATCCTTCAGATTACAATGGTCTACCTGAGAGGTGAGAAAAAATGAAAAGTTAATCATTTTGTATATTGCTTAAAAGTAATCTGGTTGTGATAATTTTCCTCCTGTGTTCCCAGTTTACAAAGTGATGAAGAACCTCATTTGTAATAAAATAATAAGGTTATAGTTCTTTAGTGCAAATTTGTATATAAATACTTCATTTTCAGCCAAAGTCCAGTACCAAGTCCAAAACCCAGTCCAACATTAATGCTTCGTCAAACTTCTTGTGATAGCAGTGATGATCGAATAAACAAAAATGATACTTGTGGCTCAGTTTCAAGAGAAGGCAGCATGGAACGGTCATTTACTGAGGCGTCAGCAGATCAGCAACCATCTGAAAAATTGGTGAGTAATTCAGAATTACAGTATCTTTTACCACATTGACACTGATGCAGGAGTTTTGGAAACTAAGATCAGTCTTCTTTATAATAAATCGAGACTAGGTCCTTTGGTATTTTGATAGAAATGTTTCTTTAGCTTCCTCATACGTGAGTTTGAACTTTGTTACATCTAGTTGCTTGTCAGTAGAGGATAATTCAGTGTCAGATTTATCTATGTGGACCATACTTCTCTCTTTAGTATTATTTTTTTTTACATATGAAGAGAATGAGTGCATTAATATTCAGATGATTACTGCAGCTGAATTTGTCTAGAAACTTTTGAACCTTCAGCACTTATGTTTGGCTTCATCAAATAAAGAGAAAAGCATGTGTTGCCTTTCTCATTAAAAAAGAATATGCTATAGCACTAACAGTGTTAAATTATTCTGCTCCAAAGTAATTATGGACAGTGATATTTATCCCATTTTTTCTTTCTTGCAGCACGATTCAGTTAGCAGATCTTCTGAGTCAGGTCGATCAGTAGAAGCTCCACGTACTCCTGAAATTAGCAGCAATGTCAATGGTATTGTGATTAAAGAGAGAAAAGAATCAAGAGATTCTAAATCTACTGACAAAAAGAGTAATAAAGCTTGGTATAAAATGCTGAACCCCACTTACAAAAGCAGATCAGAAGACCTCAAGAGATTATTCAAGGACTTACCTTCAGATGAAAGACTTATTGTTGGTAAGTGTTTCTTTTGTGTATGTTTGTATTCTCAGAATCAATTATTATATTTGTTTCATACTATTTGCCATTTCCCATGTTAGCGAGGTAGTGTTAAGAACATAGGACTGGGATTTTGAGGAAACATCCTCACCTGGCCCCCTTCTCTGTTCCTTCTTTTGGGATATTAGAAAAAAAAAAATGAGAGGGGAGGATTTCCAGACCACTGCTCCCTCCCTTTTAGCAAAAGGGTGAGCAGAGGATGCAGGTGCTCAAAACTTCTGTCCATGTTTTGGTTTCAGTAGTATATTTGATGTTGGAATTCTGCATAACCAAGGATAAGAATGTTATGGCAAAAGCTGGAAAGTGCTTTGGAAAAGTTGACATTTAATGGATGTAGAGCTCTGCCATGGTACAAAAGATTAGATTATGTTATCCCATTTCATGTCCTCTATACTCTCTACTGAACAGATTTCTCCTGTTTGTAATAACATTCCTGGGGAACTCACTTGCGTAGGCAGTTGAAAGGGACTCAGGGCCAGCCTTATGCATACACAGGGTGTAACAGAATCTTGTGCAGGGCCCTTAACATTTATGCAGCTATAAGCCATATATTCCCTACAGCACCATATTCTCTCTACATATTTATTGATCATACCCATGCAGAAAGTAGATGTGTTACAGTACACTTTGATTTTAGATGTACTCATACTCATAGGAAATGAAGACCCTTAAAGTAAGAATCAGGTATTGCTTTGAAATAAAACAAGAAAAATTGTGCTTTCATCGAGTCATTCTCTTGGATAAAAGTGTATTGAAATACAACTGAAAAGTATTAAACAATATACTTATGTCAAAAAAGGATAACACAGCAAATTTCAGAAAATTTTATACCCATGATTCTGCAGAATGCAACTCTCATTTGATGATGATTCCAGAAAATTCAGTTTTTCTTGTGATATGCTTGAGCTTTGATAAGATTTTGATCACCTTGGTCTAGAGGGACTATTCCCTCCCATTGACATAGTGATGGGAATCAACAACAAAATTGAAAGCATTTTAGAAAAATGAGCTTAGGCATTTCTCAAGTTCCTGTTACAAGAAACTTAGGATAGAATTCATGACAAGATATTTGAATTTTTTCTGAAATTCAGTCATTTATATCAAGACTTTCTCCATCAAATGGGTCATGGAGAGGATCTTTGCATTGCTTATTAAGATGTCCTTTTTCAGTCCTCTGAAACCAAATAATAAGCCAAACATCATGTAGGTTTTTTCCATATGCCCAGATCTTTCCTCCATAATCAGTGTTAGAGGCTTCAGATTGTGACATCTAGACAGTGAAATTAGAAAAATCATATGGTATAGCTTATATTTATCTTATTTTAGCCAATGTGCCCATCTCTTTGAGCATAGATAAGGCTGTTTTTAGTTATGTTCAGCTGAGCTTTACAGGATATTAACTACGATACCATATTGTGGCAGTATAGTTATCAAACCAGGGGTTCATTTGGCATAACATATATGAATACTGCCCACAACGCAGTTTTAGTAGACATCTCTTTTGATGCATGTTATAATGGAATGGAAGTTCTTGCCCTACATGTAGATGGCAAAAATGAATTGGAGATGGTACAAACATCATCTCGACTGGATTGTTGTCTCTCCCATACCAGTTGCAAATCCAAACAAAAAATCTTAAAAAAATGATAGACCTCTGGCTGAGAACAGAGACTCTGCCAAGTTGTGGTATTTACCAGAGAACAATAACTCTTTCAGAATGTCATCATATTATTAATGTATACTAAAACTGGACTCTGCATGTAAAAGTTTAGTAAGTATGAAACAAGTGCTAGCTGGAAAAAACACTATACTACATGATTTGTGGGCATTTTACAAGAATATAGATGCCTATTGTTGCACCTGGGCATTGCAGCCTCTTGCTGGCAGCATGTTATTGTTGTTTTTGACCACTTAAGCATTCATCTCTTTTTAAGGATATCTAAATAAGTGATATATACAGAGGAGATTCATTAAGGTTAAAGAAGTATTTCATTTTAGCTGAATTATCATGGCAATATCATTATCTTCTTGATGATTTGTCTTTCCTCTTTTTCAGATTACTCCTGTGCATTACAGAAAGACATACTGGTTCATGGTCGACTCTATGTCACTCCAAACTACTTTTGTTTTTACTCAAAGATATTTGGATGGGAAACCTTTGTAAGTAGATTATCTGGTTTAAAGATATAAGATTATTTTGAATGTTTTTTGTTTTACTTGATTTATGAATTTTTGGTTTATGAATATGTACTTACTTTGCACAGGGGATGCCTTCGACTGAAAGGCTGTGTGCAGTGAGTTTGCATGAAGTAAACCTATTTTCACTTAGTAAAGGAATGTATACATGCCAGGACTCCCTGCCAATCCCAATTGTTTTCTAATTAATAAAACTCATATGTAACATGTGAAATACAGTATTACAGGCAGTCCTTGCTTAACATTGTCCTTGTTAAAGTAGTTTTGTTTTAATGTAGTGTAGCTATTAGGGAACTGATTTAATTAAAACAGTACCTGATCTGGTATGATGATGTTCAATATAGTCCGTTGTCACACCTTCAAGCTTAGGATGCTGTGGTGCACTCAGCCATAGCTAAACTTCCATGTCAAGTGAAAGTTACCTTAGCTTAGCTCCTGTGCCAACTCCCAATTACCTTGTGGTAGTGTAAAGTCACACCCCTCAGCATTTGTTTTGTTACACCCATCGAGCAATGCAAACACTTTATTTTACCCTGATTTAACCTTCAACAGCTCTCCATTTCAGCCAAAAAGAATTCCAGTCAAGATAAACTGAAAGGAGAGATAGTTTGTATGCTAGAGGGAAGGAACCTGGATGTTTTGGCTGTGAGTGAAATGAAGCTCAAGGGTAAAGGGGAAGAGTGGTTTGGGAATGTCTTGGGAATAAAGTTAGTGGTTGGCGAGAGGACATGAGCAAAGGAAGGAGTAGCACTACTCCTGAAGCAGGAGTTGTGGGAGTATGTGATAGAGTGTAAGAATGTAAACTCTAGATTGACATGAGTATAACTGAAAGTGGATGGAGAGAGATGGGTGATTATTGTTGCCTGTGCACCTGGTCATGAGAAGAAAGATCATGAGAGGCACGTATTTTGGGAGCAGCTGAGTGAGAGTATTAGCAGCTTTGATGCATGAGACCAGGTTATAGCGATGGTTGATTTGAATGCAAAGGCGAGTAATGTGGCAGTTGAGGGTATAATTGATGTACATGGGGTGTTCAGTGTTGTAAATGGAAATGATGAAGAGCTTGTAGATTTGTGTGCTGAAAAAGGACTGGTGATTAGGAATTCCTGGTGTAAAAGGAGAAATATACATAAGTATATGTATGTATACTTGTTTTGAGCGATCGGGGCCTGAACATGCAGGAGGGTGAAAGGTGGCAAGGAATAGAGTGAATTGGAACGATGTGGTATACCGGGGTCGACGTGCTGTCAATGGATTGAACTAGGGCATGTAAAGCATCTGGGGTAAACCATGGAAAGTTTTGTGGGGCCGTGATGTGGAAAGGGAGCTGTGGTTTCTGTGCATTATACATGACAGCTAGAGACTGAGTGTGAATGAATGTGGTCTTTGTTGTCTTTTCCTAGTGCTACCTCACGCGCATGTGGGGGAGGGGGTTGTCATTTCATGTGTGGTGGGGTGGCGACAGGAATGAATAAAGGCAGGAAGTATGAATTATGTATATATATATATATATATATATATATATATATATATATATATATATATATATATATATATCCCTGGAGATAGGGGATTAAGAATACTTCCCACGTATTCCCTGCATGTCGTAGAAGGCGACTAAAAGGGGAGGGAGCGGGGGGCTGGAAATCCTCCCCTCTCATTTTTTTTTTTTTTAATTTTCCAAAAGAAGGAACAGAGGGGGCCAGGTGAGGATATTCCAAAAAAGGCCCAGTCCTCTGTTCTTAACGCTACCTCGCCAACGCGGGAAATGGCAAATAGTTTAAAAGAAAAAAAAAAAAAATATATATATATATATATATATATATATATATATATATATATATATATATATATTTGGACGATTTTTGCAGGGAAATAATGCAAACGAGTAGGAGATGTATGAGAGAAAGAGGTAGGAGGTCAAGAGAAAGGTGCAAGAGGTGAAAAAGAGGGCAAATGAGAGTTAGGGTGAGAGAGTATCATTAAATTTTAGGGAGAATAAAAAGATGTTTTGGAAGGAGGTAAATAAAGTGCGTAAGACAAGGGAACATATGGGAACTTAAGTGAAGGGGGGAAATGGGGAGGTGATAACAAGTAGTGGTGATGTGAGAAGGAGATGGAGTGAGTATTTTGAAGGTTTGTTGAATGTGTTTGATGATAGAGTGGCAGATATAGGGTGTTTTGGTCGAGGTGGTGTGCAAAGTGAGAGGGTTAGGGAAAATGATTTGGTAAACAGAGAAGAGGTAGTAAAAGCTTTGCGGAAGATGAAAGCCGGCAAGGCAGCGGGTTTGGATGGTATTGCAGTGAAATTTATTAAAAAAGGGGGTGACTGTATTGTTGACTGGTTGGTAAGGTTATTTAATGTATGTATGACTCATGGTGAGGTGCCTGAGGATTGGCAGAATGCTTGCATATTGCCATTGTACAGAGGCAAAGGGGACAAAGGTGAGTGCTCAAATTACAGAGGTATAAGTTTGTTGAGTATTCCTGGTAAATTATATGGGAGGGTTTTGATTGAGAGGGTGAAGGCATGTACAGAGCATCAGACTGGGGAAGAGAAGTGTGGTTTCAGAAGTGGTAGAGGATGTGTGGATCAGGTGTTTGCTTTAAAGAATGTATGTGAGAAATACTTAAAAAAGCAAATGGATTTGTATGTAGCATTTATGGATCTGGAGAAGGCATATGATAGAGATGATAGAGATGCTCTGTGGAAGGTATTAAGAATATATGGTGTGGGAGGCAAGTTGTTAGAAGCAGTGAAAAGTCTTTATCGAGGATGTAAGGCATGTGTACGTGTAGGAAGAGAGGAAAGTGATTGGTTCTCAGTGAATGTAGGTTTGTGGCAGGGGTGTGTGATGTCTCCATGGTTGTTTAATTTGTTTATGGATGGGGTTGTTAGGGAGGTGAATACAAGAGTTTTGGAAAGAGGGGCTAGTATGCAGTCTGTTGTGGTTGAGAGAGCTTGGGAAGTGAGTCAGTTGTTGTTCGCTGATGATACAGCACTGGTGGCTGATTCATGTGAGAAACTGCAGAAGCTGGTGACTGAGTTTGGTAAAGTATGTGAAAGAAGAAAATTGAGAGTAAATGTGAATAAGAGCAAAGTCATTAGGTACAGTAAGGTTGAGGTTCAAGTCAGTTGGGAGGTAAGTTTGAATGGAGAAAAACTGGAGGAAGTGAAGTGTTTTAGATATCTGGGAGTGGATTTGGCAGTGGATGGAACCATGGAAGTTGAAGTGAATCATAGGGTGGGGGAGGGGGCGAAAATTCTGGGAGCGTTGAAGAATGTGTGGAAGTCAAGAACATTATCTTGGGAAGCAATAATGGGTATGTTTGAAGGAATAGTGGTTCCAACAATGTTGTATGGTTGCGAGGCATGGGCTATGGATAGAGTTGTGCGTAGGAGTGTGGATGTGCTGGAGATGAGATGGTTGAGGACAATATGTGGTGTGAGGTGGTTTGATCGAGTAAGTAATAATAAGGTAAGAGAGATGTGTGGTAATAAAAAGAGTTTGGTTGAGAGAGCAGAAGAGGGTGTTTTGAAATGGTTTGGTCACATGGAGAGAATGAGTGAGGAAAGATTGACCAAGAGGATATATGTGTCAGAGGTGGAGGGAACGAGAAGTGGGAGACCAAATTGGAGGTGGAAAGATGGAGTGAAAAAGATTTTGAGTGATCGTGGCCTGAACATGCAGGAGGGTGAAAGGCGTGCAAGGAATAGAGTGAATTGGAACGATGTGGTATACCTGGGTCGGCGTGCTGTCAGTGGATTGAACCAGGGCGTATGAAGCGTCTGGGGTAAACCATGGAAAGTTCTGTGGGGCCTGGATGTGGAAAGGGAGCTGTGGTTTCGATGCATTATTACATGACAGCTAGAGATTGAGTGTGAACGAATGGGGCCTTTGTTGTCCTTTCCTAACGCTACCTCGCACACATGAGGGGGGAGGGGGTTGTTATTTCATGTGTGGTGAGGTGGCGATGGGAATGAATAAAGGCAGACAGTATGAATTATGTACATGTGTATATATGTATATGTCTGTGTTTGTGTGTATATGTATGTATACATTGAGATGTATAGGTATGTATATTTGCGTGTGTGGACGTGTATGTGGGTGGGTTGGGTCTTTCGTCTGTTTCCTTGCGCTACCTCGCTAACATGGGAGACAGCGACAAAGCAAAATAAATAATAATAAATAAATAAATAAAATGAATAACGTATGTAAGTAGGAGAGATGGCCAAAGAGCATTATTGGATTACATGTTAATTGATAGGCGTGAGAAAGAGAGACTTTTGGATGTTAATGTGCTGAGAGGGGCAAATGGACCGATGTCTGATCATTATCTTGTGAAGGCAAAGGTGAAAATTTGTAGAGGCTTTCACAAAAGAAGAGAGACTGTTGGGGTGAAGAGAGTGGTGAGACTAAGTGAGCTTGGAAAGGAGACTTGTGTGAGGAAGTACCATGAGAGATTGAGTGCAGAATGGAATAAGGTGAGAGCAAATGACGTAAGGGGAGTGGGGGAACAGGAATGGGATGTATTTAGGGAAGCAGTGATGGCTTGTGCAAAAGATGCTTGTGGCATGAGAAAGGTGGGAGGTGAGCAGATTGGAAAGAGTAGTGAGTGGTGGGATGAAGAAGTAAGATTGTCAGTGGAAGAGAAGAGAGAGGCGTTTGGACAGTTTTTGTGGGGAAGTAGTGCGAATGACTGGAAGATATATAAAAGAAAGAGGCAGGAGGTCAAGAGAAAGGTGCAAGAGGTGAAAAAGAGGGCAATTGAGAGTTGGGGTGAGAGTTTCAATAAATTTTAGGGAGAATAAAAAGATGTTTTGGAAGGAGGTAAATAAAGTGCGTAAGACAAGAGAACAAATGGGAACATCGGTGAAGGGGGCAAATGGGGAGGTGATAACAAGTAGTGTGAAGTGAGAAGGAGATGGAGTGAGTATTTTGAAGGTCTGTTGAATGTGTTTGATGATAGAGTGGCAGATATAGGGTGTTTTGGTCGAGGTGGTGTGTGAAGTGCGAAGGTCAGGGAGAATGGTTTGGTGAACAGAGAAGAGATAGTGAAAGCATTGTGGAAGATGAAAGCTGGTGAGGCAGCAGGTTTGGAATTTATTTAAAAAAGGGGGTGACTGTGTTGTTGACTGCTTGGTAAGGATATTCAGTGTATGTATGGTTCATGGTGAAGTGCTTGAGGATTGGCAGAATGTGTGCATAGTGCCATTGTACAAAGGCAAAGGGGATAAAGGTGAATGTTCAAATTACAGAGGTATGAGTTTGTTGAGTATTCCTGGGAAATTATATGGAAGGGTATTGATTGAGAGGGTGAAGGCATGCACAGAGCATCAGACTGGGGAAGCGCAGTGTGGTTTCAGAAGTGGTAGAGGATGTGTGGATCAGGTGTTTGCTTTGAAGATTGTATGTGAGAAGTACTTAGAAAAACAAATGGATTTGTATGTAGCATTTATGGATCTGGAGAAGGCATATGATAGAGTTGATAGAGATACTTTGTGGAAGGTATCAAGAGTATATGGTGTGGGAGGTAAGTTGCTAGAAGCAGTGAAAAGTTTTTATTAAGGATGTAGGGCATATGTACAAGTAGGAAGAGAGGAAAGTGATTGGTTCTCAGTGAATGTCAGTTTGTGGCAGGGGTGTGTGATGTCTCCATGGTTGTTTGATTTGTTTATGGATGGGGTTGTTAGGGAGGTGAATGCAAGAGTCTTGGAGAGAGGGGCAAGTATGCAGTCTGTTGTGGATAAGAGGGCTTGGGAAGTGAGTCAGTAGTTGTTCGCTGATGATACAGCGCTGGTGGCTGATTCACATGAGAAACTGCAGCTGGTGACTGAATTTGGTAAAGTATGTAAAAGAAGAAGGCTGAGATTAAATGTGAATAAGAGCAAGGTTATTAGGTTCAGTAGGGTTGAGGGACAAGCAAATTGGGAGGTAAGTTTGAATGAAGTAAAACTTGAGAAAGTGAAGTGTGTTAGGTATCTGGGAGTGGATTTAGCAGCAGATTGAACCATGGAAGCAGAAGTGAGTCACAGGGTGGGGAAGTGGACGAAGGTTCTGGGAGCATTGAAGAATAGGTGGAAGGCGAGAACGTTATCGTGGAGAGCGAAAATGGGTATGTTTGAAGGAATAGTGGTTCCGACAATGTTATATGGTTGCGAGGCATGGGCTATATATATGGTTGTGCGGAGGGGGGGATGGATGTGTCAGAAATGAGATGTTTAAGGACAATATATGGTGTGAGGTGGTTCGATCGAGTAGGTGATGAAAGGGTAAGGATGATGTGTGGTAATAAAAAGAGTGTGTTTTAGAGAGGCAAAGAGTGTGTATTGAAATAGTCTGGTCACATGGTGAGAATGAGTGAGGAAGGATTGACAAAGAGGATATATGTGTCAGAAGTGGAGGGAATGAGGAGAAGTGGGAGACCAAATTGAAGGTGGAAGGATGAAGTGTAAAAGATTTTGAGCGATTGGGGCCTGAACATACAGGAGGGTGAAAGGCGTGCAAGGAATAGAGTGAATTGGAACGATGTGGTATACCGGGGTGGACGTGCTGTCACTGGATTGAAGCAGGGCATGTGAAGTGTCTGGGGTAAACCATGAAATGTTTTGTGATGCCTAGATGTGGAAAGGGAGCTGTGGTTTTAGTGCATTACACATGACAGCTAGAGACTGAGTGTGAACGAATGTGGCCTTTGTTTTCTTTTCCTAGCACTACCTCGCACGCACAGGGTATGGGGGGGTGCTGTTTCATGTGTGGCGGGATGGTGACGGGAATGGATGAAGGCAGCAAGTATGAACATGTACATGTGTATATATGCATATGTCTGTGTATGTATATGGATGTATACATTGTAATGTATAGGTATGTATATGTGTGTGTATGGGTGTTTATGTAATTGCATGTGTATGTGGGTGGGTTTGGCCATTCATTCTTCTGTTTCTTTGCGCTACCTTGCTAACACAGGAGACCACGACTAAGTATAGTAAAGTAAATAAAGTAAATGACAGTAATTTCAAAGGCTTAGAGGCAGAGCAATACTTTTGAAGCAAATGTGAATGATCTGATTTGGTATGAGGCAGGCAAGAAAGGGGTTTCCGTTGCCAAAGCTGTGAGTCTAGTACTTTCATAAGTGCTTTCATAAGTTTGTAATATTGATGAATACTGATGAGTAATCTTATTATGTTATGTATATCATATACGTATTTCTTTATTAATTGATATTGTTATTTTGTATTATATACTATTGTGTTCTTGGACCCTACCAAAAATGTTTACAATTCAAGTGAAAAGTCACCATTAGGAATGCTGTACTATCAATAGATGAAATGGAGGAGGTGGAATGATAGAATGGAAGATGCTTTGAGTGATCAGGGCACTTACAGGCAGGAGGATGTAAGACATGCATGGGATAAAGTGAACTGTAGTGATGCAGTTCACAGGAGGCAACATGATTTCAGTGGGCTGAATTAGGGCTTTTGAAGTGGTCATTGTAAACCACAGAAATTTCTGTGGGGCTAGGCTGTGGGGAGGGGGCTCTGGTTTTGGTCCATCATACATGACAGCCAGATAGTGAATGAGGCCATAATTCTTCTATTCCTGGTAATACCTTGCTATGCAGGGAGCAGTTCACAAGTATGAAAAATAGAATTTCTGAAGTTTTTTATACTTGTTTGCTGTTTTCAATATTGTAGATAACACCAGGAAAAGACACAGAATGGCTTCATCCACTCTCTAGCTGTCATGTATAATGCACTAGAATTGGTACTTTGTATCTTTCAAAGGTAGGAGATAGTGCTCAGGTACTGACTCTTTAAAGGAACCAGAATATTTCATTTCAGTATTCCGATTTTTCTGAGGAACCACAGCACATCATTTAAACACTTGCATTTTTCCCAAACAGGTTTCAATCAAAAGTAAGGAAATTGTAGCCATGACTAAGGAGAAGACTGCTTTAGTAATTCCAAATGCTATTGAAATAAGATCAGAAGGTGAGAAACACTTCTTCACTTCTTTTGCCTCCAGGGATAAGACTTACCTGATGCTGTTTAGAATTTGGCAAAATGCTCTGATGGACCAGGTGTGTTCACTGTATTGTTTATCTTTAGATACGCTTGTAATTTTTGACTGAAATTGCTGTTAATATTTTATTCCTTTTTAATCATGTTAGCTTATGTCAGATTTTATAATGGGGTGACAGGAGAAGGATTGGGTGCAAAGAAAGTTAAAGATGTAGGAGCAATAACAAAAGAACACTAGGGATTTGAGATCTCATATATAATATATTAATGAGTTAAGTTTGAACATAAAAAACGAATCCAAAATCCAAGTGTCTGCAAATTTAGATTTCCTGCCAAAATGGTCAGAAGGGGGATATGTGGAAAGATGTTTTTGAACCATAATTCATAAACATTGGTTGAAATATGGCCAAGTAAAGGGTTCCTTGGTGAACTTTGAAAATTAAAAAAAGATATATTCAAAATATGAACTTGTGAAAAGACCGGTTTGTGCCAAATTTCATGAACATTGGCATAATAATAATGAAAATGTAAAGTTCTTTTTAGTATAATTTGATCACTATAGAATAGTTGAAATAGCTCATTTTACATATTTATCTGTATATTGCATGAAGTTTTAGATTATAAGGATTATCCCAAAGTTTGTACTTTTAAGTTGTGTGAACTTAGGCCCTCTAAAATACTTAAAGAACCTAAATAAAGAACAAAAAATAGTCACTGTATTCTGAACCAGGTTACCTTCCTATACTATTTCAGTTCAATCAGCCCCACAGTGAAAGATTGGTACAAGACCTTGATTGTTGGGAAGAAGAAACATAGCAAAAACATGATTCTATCTGTAGAGAGGGAGACTTTATGATTTGAGGTCAAATACAGTGGAGATGTTTTGTTTATTTGGTTGATATCCCTGGGGATAGGGGATTAAGAAAGTGTAGGGATTAAGAATACTTACCACGTATTCCCTGCGTGTCGTAGAAGGCGACTAAAAGGGGAGGGAGCGGGGGGCTGGAAATCCTCCCCTCTCGGTTTTTTTTTAATTTTCCAAAAGAAGGAACAGAGAATTGGGCCAGGTGAGGGTATTCCCTCAAAGGCCCAGTCCTCTGTTCTTAATGCTACCTCGCTAATGCGGGAAATGGCGAATAGTTTAAAAGAAAGAAAGAAAGAAAAGAATTGAAATAATGGTCTTACTTAACAAATCAAGAAACATTATGATAATTATGGAAGGCTATATTTCACTTTAATATGTTTTGCATAAGCTGAAAATGTGTATGAGTTAGTTTTGGGTTCTCTAAATACATGATCCACTCAATAGTGTATGAGTGAGTTCTGGGTTCTATAAATACATGATCCACTCAATAGAATGAAGAATAGATTGATAATGATGCATGGATTTGTAGGATTTTGTGTATTGCTTAATTTTGCATAAGCTTTCAAGTTTCATATGTTGAAGCAATAGAAAATTGTCAGGTTGTTGACAAATATGATTTACTCTCGGCAAAATTTTTATGCTTTAAATCCCTAACATATTGATACTCCCCTCCAAAGAATTCTGAGCTAATCTTTATTATTTTTTCCAATTCCTTTTCCTTTGGAAGGGTAAGCAAATATTTCATGAAAATCTTTTGTTTCTTCTTACAGCAAATGACAGCAACAGAGTTATGGCAGTGGGTTCATTCTAGCTATGGTGATGAACTAGGTCTGACAAGTGATGATGATGATTATGTAGCTCCGTCCACAGAGGATGATGCCAAGACAAACACAGGCTTAGTACATAGTGACCGAGCATGTGAATCATCCAGCCTTAATGCCAGTCTCAAGTTGTACAGTGTGGACTCGCTTGATGTAAGTACACTTGGTACTATTTGTTCATGTTGCATATGACTAAACGTTTTGGATTCTTACTTGTGAATGTATTTGTTTTAGACACACAAGAGAATAAAGTACAGTATGTGTATATTTGTTTCTTTATAAGGATTTTTTAATGTGTAATAGATGATGGAAGGACTGAAAATAGATTACAGAAAAAGTGTAGGGACTAGCCATGATATTATTTGGCAAGCATTTCTGTGTTTCATTAACTGTAAGTTGTATCAAATCAAAACAACAATTATTTCAGCTGATGAATAGAAAGAAATCTTGTGGTATAATGATCTGCACAATTATGATTGATCTTTTTGTCAGTATTATGAAGCAAGTTATGTTTTTTAAGAATTACATGTCAGTTGAGAAAATGTTATCTGATGTTTAGCAAAGCATATAAAGTTGATTTCTCAAGGGGCAGGTAAGTATGGCAATAACAGTGAAAGTGAGTTTTCATATTTTGGAAATAGTTGCTGTAGTTGGTTTGGGACTCGTTGATATACCAGCCATGTTCAAATGCTTGACATAATTAGTTTGTTCAAAGAAGAGGGATAGTGGGAAATATACTAGACGAATTTACTCCATCTGTAAGAATAGAGGAGAAAAGTCGGGACAACCCACTTTGACTCTTGAATTTTGTTAATTTTCATATTGTTCATCATGTTAGTTTCACCCCAATATATACCTCATCTAGATTTTGTTGGATTTAGAATTCATCCAGAGTATTCATTTCCTATTGAGCAGTTCTCCCAGGGAAGCAGATGTGTCAAAAACAAAAGTTAGGTGTCAACTTTGCTTAGTGTACTGACTGGTTGTTAGCAAAGGGTGCCTCAATTGACATGCATTTTCAAAAAAGATGGCCATATAAAAGAGAACATGCCAGCAGAAATGGTGAGAAAGAAATTGTGTACTTCATAGTAGGTTTTGTATATGCATTCCAGTATGAGACAGTCCATCAGAAGAGGAGGGTGAAGGTTGATAGTTACTGAAATCATTGATAGGACTATGAGTGGTAGATTAAAAGATCATGAGGAAGGATATATGGAGTAGCATTATTTTGTGGATTAGCTGTTTAATGTGATTGTTTGTATATAAAATGTTTGAAACAGAGAGGAGATTAAGTGCAGCATTCATTGATGTGGAAAAAATAATTTTGCAGAATAGATCAGAAATGGACATATGAAATTGTCAAAAATTGATATAGTTAGAGCTGTTAGAAGCAGCGAAAAAAATTATGCAAAGAGAGCAGGTAGTATGCATTTAAGTTTTGGGTGAAACAGGTATTGTATTTCCTTCTGGTTGTTTAATGTTAATGGGTGAGAAGCTTTAGGAAGGAATATGGAGGACTAGGTGAGAGAAGATGGTAATGTTGCTGTATGTCAGTGACTTTATTGCTGAAGGAGATGGAAGGAGAACGTGAAGGCTTCAATCCTCCCACCATCCATATGGGAGGAATTCCGTCATTCCCAATGGTGAACGTTTAGTTCTTCTAGGTAGAGGATGTCTGCTTGCCGGTGAGATGATGTCACGGCCTCATGGTGGGAGTTAAGATAGTCAAAGAAAGATATATAATCTATAGAATTAGGAGAGCAGCAAGTGAAACAAAGGAAAAATGTGGTAGTTGGGAGACACGCCTTAAGCCAGGTAGCATCAAAGTTTGGGGACTTAGGCCCTCTAGGCGTCCAACAGGTGTGTTTATGTTGGAATAAGAATAGACGTCAGCTCTGAACCGGAATTGAGTAGATATTGCAGTTGGATGTGAGAAAGGGATTAGTGAGAACATCATTGGACAACTGGGTCTCAGAGATAAGTACAATATTAGGAGAGGTATTAGAAAGATGATGTTCAGCATAAGAGAGGTTACTAGAGAGATCACGAATGTTGGGTTAGTGAATAGAAAAAGATGCATATCTATTAGAATCGGAAAGACCGTGGTAGGGGCCGATACTGCTACTGTCTGAACGTGAAGGCTTCAATCCTCCCACCATCCATATGGGAGGAATTCCGTCATTCCCAATGGTGAACGTTTAGTTCTTCTAGGTAGAGGATGTCTGCTTGCCGGTGAGATGATGTCACGGCCTCATGGTGGGAGTTAAGATAGTCAAAGAAAGATATATAATCTATAGAATTAGGAGAGCAGCAAGTGAAACAAAGGAAAAATGTGGTAGTTGGGAGACACGCCTTAAGCCAGGTAGCATCAAAGTTTGGGGACTTAGGCCCTCTAGGCGTCCAACAGGTGTGTTTATGTTGGAATAAGAATAGACGTCAGCTCTGAACCGGAATTGAGTAGATATTGCAGTTGGATGTGAGAAAGGGATTAGTGAGAACATCATTGGACAACTGGGTCTCAGAGATAAGTACAATATTAGGAGAGGTATTAGAAAGATGATGTTCAGCATAAGAGAGGTTACTAGAGAGATCACGAATGTTGGGTTAGTGAATAGAAAAAGATGCATATCTATTAGAATCGGAAAGACCGTGGTAGGGGCCGATACTGCTACTGTCTGAACGTGAAGGCTTCAATCCTCCCACCATCCATATGGGAGGAATTCCGTCATTCCCAATGGTGAACGTTTAGTTCTTCTAGGTAGAGGATGTCTGCTTGCCGGTGAGATGATGTCACGGCCTCATGGTGGGAGTTAAGATAGTCAAAGAAAGATATATAATCTATAGAATTAGGAGAGCAGCAAGTGAAACAAAGGAAAAATGTGGTAGTTGGGAGACACGCCTTAAGCCAGGTAGCATCAAAGTTTGGGGACTTAGGCCCTCTAGGCGTCCAACAGGTGTGTTTATGTTGGAATAAGAATAGACGTCAGCTCTGAACCGGAATTGAGTAGATATTGCAGTTGGATGTGAGAAAGGGATTAGTGAGAACATCATTGGACAACTGGGTCTCAGAGATAAGTTCAATATTAGGAGAGGTATTAGAAAGATGATGTTCAGCATAAGAGAGGTTACTAGAGAGATCACGAATGTTGGGTTAGTGAATAGAAAAAGATGCATATCTATTAGAATCGGAAAGACCGTGGTAGGGGCCGATACTGCTACTGTCTGAACTTGTTGGAATAAGAATAGACGTCAGCTCTGAACCGGAATTGAGTAGATATTGCAGTTGGATGTGAGAAAGGGATTAGTGAGAACATCATTGGACAACTGGGTCTCAGAGATAAGTACAATATTAGGAGAGGTATTAGAAAGATGATGTTCAGCATAAGAGAGGTTACTAGAGAGATCACGAATGTTGGGTTAGTGAATAGAAAAAGATGCATATCTATTAGAATCGGAAAGACCGTGGTAGGGGCCGATACTGCTACTGTCTGAACTTGTTGGAATAAGAATAGACGTCAGCTCTGAACCGGAATTGAGTAGATATTGCAGTTGGATGTGAGAAAGGGATTAGTGAGAACATCATTGGACAACTGGGTCTCAGAGATAAGTACAATATTAGGAGAGGTATTAGAAAGATGATGTTCAGCATAAGAGAGGTTACTAGAGAGATCACGAATGTTGGGTTAGTGAATAGAAAAAGATGCATATCTATTAGAATCGGAAAGACCGTGGTAGGGGCCGATACTGCTACTGTCTGAACGTGAAGGCTTCAATCCTCCCACCATCCATATGGGAGGAATTCCGTCATTCCCAATGGTGAACGTTTAGTTCTTCTAGGTAGAGGATGTCTGCTTGCCGGTGAGATGATGTCACGGCCTCATGGTGGGAGTTAAGATAGTCAAAGAAAGATATATAATCTATAGAATTAGGAGAGCAGCAAGTGAAACAAAGGAAAAATGTGGTAGTTGGGAGACACGCCTTAAGCCAGGTAGCATCAAAGTTTGGGGACTTAGGCCCTCTAGGCGTCCAACAGGTGTGTTTATGTTGGAATAAGAATAGACGTCAGCTCTGAACCGGAATTGAGTAGATATTGCAGTTGGATGTGAGAAAGGGATTAGTGAGAACATCATTGGACAACTGGGTCTCAGAGATAAGTACAATATTAGGAGAGGTATTAGAAAGATGATGTTCAGCATAAGAGAGGTTACTAGAGAGATCACGAATGTTGGGTTAGTAAATAGAAAAAGATGCATATCTATTAGAATCGGAAAGACCGTGGTAGGGGCCGATACTGCTACTGTCTGAACTTGTTGGAATAAGAATAGACGTCAGCTCTGAACCGGAATTGAGTAGATATTGCAGTTGGATGTGAGAAAGGGATTAGTGAGAACATCATTGGACAACTGGGTCTCAGAGATAAGTACAATATTAGGAGAGGTATTAGAAAGATGATGTTCAGCATAAGAGAGGTTACTAGAGAGATCACGAATGTTGGGTTAGTGAATAGAAAAAGATGCATATCTATTAGAATCGGAAAGACCGTGGTAGGGGCCGATACTGCTACTGTCTGAACTTGATCTCCCCCCCCCCTCCTCCCCCGAGTCAAGCAGGAACCCGGAGATTCTTAGCACCCCATGATTCCGGGGACTATGGGCCATAGGTTTGTTGGGTTCTATAATGATTAAAGAGCGATTGTACTAACACGAGATAGCAGAATAGGTGAGAATAGGTGAGTTTTGAGTAGGTGTATGGTGTTTGTAAAGAGAAGGTGGCAGGACTAGCCCAGTAGTCCCGTTCTGGTGGAACAGAAAGGAGGATGTAAGATGGTTCCGGGCACCTCTTGAACGTTCTTAAGTCAGGTCGGTAGTACCACCTAGGACGGCTGCTGCCAACAGCCTACTCCACAAGCACCAAAAACTTGGCAGAACAAAATCTTTTAGCTCAGTAGTCAGTTCACAGCTGTTGAGCAAGGTTGCAGCTTCATGAATGTCGAAGAACATGTCTCTTATAAAGGCATCCATGAAAAAGTTTGGTGGAATTGCAAAATAAAAAGAACGTAGCTTGTAAATTTTGAATTTGTTCGAAATGTTATGTTACGAAAAATTCCACATATCTTTATATACTATTTACTGTATAGTGAATTCTTTAACTACACAAGTGGGAGAACTCTGGAACCGGCTCGCTTATATCTTGCTAGGGTTGTTAAGAGGAAAGGAAGGGAGCATGATAGTGGCGGGAGGCGACGACTCTTTCCTTATCACTTACCGTTAACTCATGCACGTTGTTGTTGTCTGCTGTTCTATTTTCTTTTGGGAACATGTTTTCCTTGTATCTAAGGTCACACGGACTAGGGTGGTAGTGAATAGGATACAGCTACACAAGTAATGTACGTAACTAGTGCATTCGTTATAGCCATATGCCTTCAAGATAATCAGGTACTTTTCACTCGCCGCTTAAGAGGATGCACTCACCCTCGATGCGTACGCGAGCGCTAGCCAGGTACATTGGCACCGACCCAGTGTTCGAGCACTGAGTAGACACCCACGCACTGATCAGGTGTACTCGTTGTCCTAGCTAGCACTGACGAGGTGCACTTCTATAAGTACACTGCCATCGGTTCAGTATGCTAGCACTGGCCAGGTACACTCGCAATGACCAGGTGCATTCGTATGCATTAGGTACACTGGCTTGGATCCAGTGCGTCAGCACTAACCAGGAACTCGCTCATTGACCAGGTGCATTCGCCCTAAGTAGGGACATTGGCATGGATCCGGTACGCTTGCACTGCCCAAGTACACCAGCACTGGCTAGGTGCACTCGTCCTCGAGAGAGCGAGTTTGGATGCACTTGGGAAGAGTGCCACTGAATGCTGTGTGTGAGAGGGTGTGGCGCTGGCGTTGGGGAAGTGATGCAGATTGAGGGAAGAAAAAAAAAGCGGGGAGCGGGAAGGCTGTGCTTATGGTTGTTTATTTAGACTATCGACTACATGGGATTATGTAAGCTCTCTGTCTTGATTAAAACCATTAATCGAATACTCTTAACACCATCTACAGGTGCATAAGATAATTCGAAAGACCATAGACGTTCTCTGCGAATGAAGGCCTCGTCCCGAGTTCTGGTGTACCGGGCGACCTTACCCGTCACCGCTGCCATGGTTGCGGTGGTAGGTCTGCACTACTGCTCCCATGGCGATGTGTACTTATATCCTCATTACGCGTGTGCGCAATCACGTGCATACACTCGTATAGCAATACTGAGAATTCTTAACCCAACTATATTGCTTACGTATTCGTGATAATACAATTTTGCGCTTGAGTTTATACGTGTAGCATATGTTCACGTACATATATCCAGCGCATATGATTTACGAGCATATGAAACAAGTGCACGCAGCTGTGTGCATAGCCAACAGTATAGAACTTATTAATTTAGTTATTGAAGGTAGAGGAAAAAATATGTGGGAGAGATCGCAAACCACAGTAAAAGAATGTGACATAGTGTATTGGATGGATTCTACGTTATGGGCAGTTGTATTTAGTTTTGAAATTGTGTGAAATGAGAGAATAACGTTGCCAGTTCCATTCGGACTGTGATGACTGAATTAAATATTAGTCATTCGATCACTGGGAGATTGTAAATAATAGTTAGTTACCATTTGTGGTTAAGATACGATGTATCTACCAGTCTCTTATATCAGGATATGGTGGACCAGACAAAAAACACCAGGAAGCCCTGGCAAATATGAGATGATGATGTTCGTTTACGACGGAAATCACATTTTTACCCACTTATGAATATGTGATTCAGAAGTCAAAACACTCCTCTCCTATAGTGTCGACAGTTAGAGCAGCCTTTATATTCGATAATCGAGAAGCATGATGGCATATGAATTTTCGTGCTGGCTGATCGGTTAGCCGTCGCAACTGCTCAAGGTTTCACAGTGACGAACGCCCTTGATAGGCTTCTGTTGTGCTATGTACCATCTACTATTGAGTTACGTAAAGTACATTTAAGGGCAGAGTGATAACCCCACGAGAACGACGACACGACCCTGGGTAAGATGGCCTCTCAAGGGTCATGTCAAACGTCATAGCATCATACGCAAGGGTAAGGGGCCATATACGAAGCGAAAGTGTATGTGGGTTGAAAATTATCTTGAAAACCTGAAGGAAACTTATGTGTAAGCTCATTCATCTGGTGTTTATAATTTGAGACCTGATGATCTAAAGGCCCTATTGTATAAAGTTTTGATTAACAAATCAACTAACTAATCTGGTGATCATACATACCCTCACGCTCAAATTGGTGCCTGCGGCAGGATAGACTACGTATATTGTTGGAGAGCACGAGATGGAGATGGGTTGGAGGGGATGGGAGGTACTGCATTGTAAGATTCCACAAATTGATAACCTAAATGTTGTGAAAAATTTTAAATTCCCTCTTCTACAGTGCATTTTATGTGTTATTTTTTTTTTTTTTTTTAGTAGGTAGGACAGTTTAATTTTGACCATTTTTACATTTTTTCCCCCAACACGATGCTTCCGCTTGCGGCATTTTGTTCCACAAAGGTGCAGTCTGAATACTGTATTGGGTAGTTTGAATGAGTCTGAATCTTAGTTTTTAGTACAGGAAGTGTAAATTTGAAAAGCATACCCTCTGAGGAGCGTGAATTTGAATCTAGTATGATTAGAGTGCTTTTGAAACAACATGATTATACATTATACATTGAATCGTGCTTACATTATAAGTTGTTTTGATTTTCAGTGGTAGCTTACAAAGCTTGACGTGTGAATCGGTCAGTGTTGTGTACAAATAGGAATATAAATCGAATCTTCGTCTGCAATATGTGTTGTGTGGGTATGGATAGTGTTGAATCTCAATCTTAGCATGTATTATGGTTAGTATGAAATTGAATCTAAGCCTAAATTATGGTTGGTGTGAATATGACTCTTAGCACACATAGAGGTATTGTGATTCTAAATCTTAGTGTGCGTTATGGGCGGTGTGAATCTAAATCGTGGCCTGCATTATGGGTGATGTGAATCTGAATCAGTGAACATTGTGGGAAGTGTGAATCTAAATCGTAGTATTATGAATAGTGTGAATATTAATCATGGACATACAGCATAAGGACTGTAAATTTTGTTTGGTCTTATCGTACAGCGTACATACGAGTACGGAGAATCTTGAATCTGAATCTCAGCTATAGTGTTAACGTCAGTGTATCGTAGTATACATGTGAACAGTGTTACAAGCCGTGTGTCCTAGTTATTGAACTGTGTTAGCAGAGTTGTGGCTCATGTCATACACTGTGAACACTGTTACTAGCGATGTAGCTTAGGTCTTACATTGCACACTGTTATCGGGAGTCGTAGCCCAGTCTTATAGTGTGCACTGTGGCAACAGCTAGATGACCTAGATTGCAGTGTGAACAAAGTCACCAACGACGGAACTTTGTGGTGTAGCAGTCAGCGTTCCCCTGCGTGATGCATTTACGGGCCTCTCAGGGTCGAACGGGTAGGTTCGAATCCTGGTCGGCACATACGAGTCAACCCACCCCAGTGGTTAGGTCGATATAATGGATATAGGGTATATATGTCTTTATATATATTATTTATTATAATTTTATTATTATTATTATTATTATTATTATTATTATTATTATTATTATTACTGTTATTAGCGTTAATTAGATGGCCTGGATTAGTGCTTCACTTGCCCGTGCCGTCCCAGCTAACATAAGAAAGAAGTTGAGACACTTTGGAATGCCTTACCCATCACCAAGCTAAGCCAACCTCACACGCACTCCGTCTCCAGTTAAAATGGCCGTGATTATGTCGTTTACCTCAGAATGAGATAGTGCTTTTCCGGGAGAGAAATCCAGGTTTGCCTGTTGTTATGGGGCATGTATATGATAATACTAGCTCTGCTGTGAGTATACCACGAACAAGAACAATCAGATGTGTGTTTTACGCAGGAGCTGAAGCTGAATTCACCGAGCCAATAATGTGTGTGAACAGATATATTTATTGGTAGTGGATATTGTTATGCAAAACAAAACCTGGTGTAACCTAAACTAACCCAGCCCATGTAAACCTTAAACGTTTACTGAAGAAAATCCCGATCGAGCTTTGCGCACACATTGACACCGTTCTTTGTTTCAGTTCTGTAGTGCAATGTATTGCTAACATAGTGGATTTGTTTTTTTGAAGAATGGAAAGCGTCAGAGGTTTTCATCTGGTTTGCTTTCCCAAGCGTGTGTCGTGTGTGTTTGGAGGAATAGAAATGTAATCGCTTTGGCCTGAATTACTTGTGGTGTGGCGTGTAATGCCTGCCTGACCCACAACAACAAATTAGCTACAAGAACACCTTCATCACAGTGGGACGGTCCATGGGCACAGCGAAACTACCTCAGAAGACAGCAAAACGAAAATGACCTGCTTGACCCAGTGATGCCATATTAGATCCAAAAACAGATTTTTTTTTAGAAATGACAGGTGACCGTCTTCGGCCATTTTTCCCCAGTACAAAACAAACTTTTAGAGGATTTGTATATGTACTTAAACATGAGTCGAGATGCAGACGTAGCAGGGGCAGAAATCACGATGAATTGTTAGTTTGATAAAAGGCTGTCGTACGATATTGTATAAACATTAGGACGCACGATACCTTAGGCCAACTGGATGACCGACATGCATTGTTACTTGCTTATATTTGTACATGTTTGCCAGGTTTAGTCATAAAAGTAGCTGAAAATGTCGCTAAGAATACGACAGAACCGCAAGCCGAATATAAGCAATGTCAGTGCAAGGAAGTCTATATCACTTATTAATGTTGAGCAGCCGAATACGACGGTGGTCCTTTGTAAGCGGTCATGCGGGAGAATTGTATTTCATGGCGGGATAAAGCTTTAGCTCTGCGTGGTTTTCCCATCTAATTTGTGAGAATTGGCATGTCTACTGACCGTTAGGGTCAGGTCACAGGCCAGAACATCATATTGAAGGGTCGTAGCGTCATGCTTAAGAGGATAGCTGTTCTCTGCTGTCATATAAACCTTACATCATATTGAAGGGTCGTAGCGTCGTGCTTAAGAGGATAGCTGTTCCTCTGCTGTCATACAAACCTTGGTATTTTAAAGAAAAAAGAAATCGCTTGCGGCGGCCGTTTTTAGCTCCATATTAGGTCCCGAAAAGGGACTGACGGGCTGTCCACCCTTCCTGACCATTTAACTGTCATCAAACGCTTGCCTTGGAAAAGTGGGAGTGATGATGTTTACCCAACAAAGGTTTGAGATACATAGAGCAGCATGGTACACATTTCATCATCGATGAAACAGTAAAGTTGTATGTCTATAATGCGCGATCACATGAACATACTTCACAGCAATTTTTGGTCGAAACTATTTCCGCCAGAGAAAGAGAGAGGTTGATAAGCAGCGCTTACATATTGGAGAGACATAGTAGCAGGCTTTGTATATGCGTAGCAACGTGTTTAGTTTTTACTTTTAAGGGACTTTTCATACTCGTAGAGAAAGTGTCAGACGTACATAAATGTAATTGCTGAAAGTTGCTAAAGGCTTTAGATTTTAGGAATAACTTAAATATAAAGATAGTTTCAAGAAAGCTTCAGCTGTTAGAGAAAGCTTCTGAAACTTTGGAAGTTAAAATTGTTGAGAAAAGTTTCATATGGTTCAGAGACGTGTAAAAGTAATTGAGAATGGCTTTCTCTGCTGCAGACCACCTCAGAACTCTTCAAAAGTACTTTAGAAAGGTGACTGGTTGAGAAAATTCGTTTTAAATTTCTCTGCAATCAGTATGTAAATAAGAACATGGAGGAAGTTCCATAAGTACTTCATAGAAGTAATATTATGTAGTTAGGGTTTATATGTTGCACACAGCTTCAGAAGTAGATCTTTAGAATGATAGTAGAGAAAGGTCTCAGTTGGAGAGAGCTTGAGAAGTAGTTGACGAAAATAGTGATCGTAGAGAAAGGCTTCATCGCCGAGAGAAAGTTCACCGTTCTACAAACCGACCATTGAAAGTGTCTTCATCTGCTGGAGAAAGTTTCAGTTGTTTACTGAGGCGCTGATCACGGAGAAAGGCCTCGTCCGTCGGGGAAAGCTTTTGGAAGTTGTTTATAAAAGTACTGATCATGGAGAAGGACTTCAAATCAGTGAGAACCTATGGAGAGATTTTATGAATGTAAAGGCTCTGTTCGAAGGATTAGTTTCGATAAGCAAATCATAGTCTTAGGATAGCTCCAATCAAGAGGGATTTCTGTTGGCGGTTGGAAAAGAAAAAAAGTCTGAGTGAAGAATGAGAAATTTGTTTATTGTTCTCAAGGTCAGTCTCAACTCTTGCCAGCTGTCGTTGGTGATCGCATCCACAAGGTTGTCCACGGAGGCAAAATGATAAACATTCTCTAGAGGGAACAATGCACCCACTTAAATCTGGCGAGTAATCGCGGCAGGTGATAAGGGAGAGCTCGGATGAGAGAGTGTGTGGCAGGGGGGTGTTCGTGTGCGCGCGCGGGGGTAGAGTGAGAGGAGAGTACATGTGTACCGTACTCCTCGCCGCCACCGCAGATGTCAGTGTGTGAAGATCGTGAGACATTTCGGACGTTCTCTCGTCCTCTCTCTCTTTTTTTTTGTGTGTGTGTGTGTGTGTGTGTGTGTGTGTGTGTGTGTGTGTGTGTGTGTGTGTATGTATGTATGTATGTGTGAACTTCCTCTCGCCTAACGTAGGGATCCCGAACTGTGTCATCTCGGAGCGTTAAGGGACAGGATTGGTTGGTTCTAGTCTGCAGTGTTCGTTGGTCTCTAGTGACAAGGGATGTTTTGGAAACTGATTTGCCAACCAAATCGTCTTAGTGTAACATTTTTTTTTCAACTTGGCTTCTCATCCCTGCACTTCATAGGTTATAGTACTTTCCTTTGCAACCAGGTTTGGCTTTACTTGAAAATGGACGCTTATCATAATACAGTATTGTATCTTCCTTTAACAAAAGCATAGGATAATGAAAACAGCACGACCATATCTGTAGTGACTGAAGCCTTGAGTGATGGTGCTGCTAACTGGAATTAATGGTCATGAAAATAACCGTTGATGCCGGTAGAATATTGATGGGATTGAAAATAGTCTCCCAGAATCCTATCGGTAGTGTGGCAATGGTTGAGATAGATTGGCTCGTTGATAGCCTCCGTTTCCATCCTCACTAATGAGAAAGTAGATGAGAGTGGTGGAATTAATCAAGTGTGAAAGAAAAGTAGTGGTAGTAACCCTTGTGAGGATGGTGTTTTTGGCTTGTGAGACTTCCAGAAGGGACGGTCCCCTGGAAACTAAGTCCAATATTTGCCACTTTTCCGCTTCCGGATATGTTTATAGCAAGGAAGTGCTTTGAAGGCTTCGGTTATTTTTAGTGCACAGAGTGGAGCTGGGGGAAAGAACAATGTTCTAGACCTTCCAGTAGGTGACTTATTCTTCTGCATTAATATATTGAAGGGTTGATATTGGCTGTAGTAAACTTGGTGAAACTTCAGGTTATTCGTACTCATGCCTAGATACATGCTGCTGTCAAGGGTGTAGATAGGCTTGAACTCGCACACAAGATCATAGCAGTTTGTGTAGAGTATGTATTACAATTTAGAGCCATATATGCGGGCGTGGCCCGTGCAAACCTCTCCCCCTCCCCACCCTGTCCAACCTTCTCTTTATATGACTGACATACTTGCCCGGCATTTCTTTCTGCGACACGTTACGGTTCTTCACTGTATCGTCTCCAAGCTGCACCCATACATTTATCTTTCTACCGAAAGAGGTAGATAAAGTGCGTAAGACGAGGGAACAAATGGGAACTTCAGTGAAGGGGGCTAATGGAGAGGTGATAGCAAGTAGTGGTGATGTGAGGAGATGGAGAGAGTTTTTTGAAGGTTTGTTGAATGTGTTTGATGATAGAGTGGCAGGTAGAGGCTGTTTACGTCGAGGTGGTGTGCAAAGTGAGAGGGTTAGGGAGAATGATTTGGTAAACAGAGAAGGGGTAGTACAAGCTTTGCGGAAGATGAAAGCCGGCAAGGCAGCGGGTTTGGATGGTATTGCAGTGCAATTTTAAAAAAGGGGGTGACTGTATTGTTGACTGGTTGGCAAGGTTAATTTATGTATGTATGACATGTATGACTCATGGAGAAGTGCCTGAGGATTGGCGGAATGCCTGCATAGTTCCATTGTACAAAGGAATGATTGAAAGGGTGAAGGCATGTACAGAGCATCAGATTGGGAAAGAGCAGTGTGGTTTCAGAAGTGGTAGAGGTTGTGTGGATCAGGTGTTTGCTTTGGAGAATGTATGTGAGAAATACTTAGAAAAGCAAATGGATTTGTATGTAGCATTTATGGATCTGGAGAAGGCATATGATAGAGTTGATATCGATACTCTGTGGAAGGTATTAAGAATATATGGTGTGGGAGGCAAGTTGTTAGAAGCAGTGAAAAGTTTTTATCGAGGATGTAAGGCATGTGTACTTGTAGGAAGAGAGGAAAGTGATTGGTTCTCAGTTAATGTAGGTTTGCGGCATGATTGTTTAATTTGTTTATGGATGGGGTTGTTAGGGAGGTGAATGCAAGAGTTTTGGAAAGAGGGGCAAATATGCAGTCTGTTGAGGATGAGAGAGCTTGGGAATTGAGTCAGTTGTTGTTCGATGATGATACAGCACTGGTGGCTGATTCATGTGAGAAACTGCAGAGGCTGGTGACTGAGTTTGGTAAAGTGTGTGAAAGAAGAAAGCTAAGAGCAAGGTTATTAGGTACAGTAGGGTTGAGTGTCAAGTCAATTGGGAGGTAAGTTTGAATGGAGAAAAACTGGAGGAGGTGAAGTGTTTTAGATATCTGGGAGTGGAATTGGCAGTGGATGGAACAATGGAAGCGGAAGTGAATCATAGGGTGGAGGAGGGAGAGAAAATTTTGGGACCCTTGAAGAATGTGTGGAAGTCGAGAACATTATCTCGGAAAGCAAAAATGGACATGTTTCAAGGAAAAGTGTTTCCAACAATGTTATATGGTTGCGAGGCGTGGACTATGGATAGAGTTGTGCGGAGGAGGGTGGATGTGTTGGAAATGAGATGTTTGAGGACAATATGTGTTGTGAGGTGGTTTGATCGAGTAAGTAATAATAGGATAAGAGAGATGTGTGGTAATAAAAAGAGTGTGGTTGAGAGAGCAGAAGAGGGTGTTTTGAAATGGTTTGGTCACATTGGGAGAATGAGTGAGGAAAGATTGACCAAGAGGATATATGTGTCATGTATAATGCACCGAAACCACAGCTCCCTTTCCACATCCAGGCCCCACAAAACTTTCCATGCTTTACCCCAGACGATTCACATGCCCTGGTTCAATTCATTAAAAGCACGTCGATCCCGTTATACCACATCGTTCCAGTTCACTCTATTCCTTGCACGCCTTTCACCCTCCTGCATGTTCAGGCTCCGATCACTTAAAATCTTTTTCACTCCATCTTTCCACCTCCAATTTGGTCTCCCACTTCTCCTCGTTCCCTCCACCTTTGACACATATATCCTCTTTGTCAATCTTTCCTCACTCATTCTCTCCATGTGACCAAACCATTTCAAAACCCTTTTCTGCTCTCTCAACCACACTCTTTATTACTACACATCTCTCTTACTCTTTCATTAATTACTCGATCATACCCCCTCACACCATATATTGTCCTCAAACATCTCATTTCCAGCACATCCACCTTCCTCCGCACAACTCTATCTATAGCCCAGGCCTCGCAACCATATATCATTGTTGGAACCACTGTTCCTTCAAACATACCCATTTTTGCTTTCCAAGACAACGTTCTCGACTTCCACGCATTCTTCAACGCTTTCAGAACTTTCGCCCCCTCCCCCATCCTATGATTCACTTCCGCATCCATGGCTCCATCCGCTGCCAAATCCACTCCCAACAGCCTGGCTGTTGGAGGTTTGTATGTTCTATGAAGGTGCACTTTGTTCATATATATATATATATATATATATATATATATATATATATATATATATATATATATATATATATATATATATATATAGTGAAATTGGAAAAAATGTAGCTTAGACATTGAGGCTTATTGATACAGTGGTTAAATTGATGAGAACTACTATTGACGTTTGTGTAAATGAATTATACATTTCCCTTTTCCATAGCCAGAGGTTGAACCATTATGTGGCATTCATTTTTTCATTTCATTTCAAGCTAGAAGTTTCAGTTTTCTAAATTATTTCTTACATTTTTCATATGTATATATATGTATATGTGTGTGTGTGTGTGTGTGTATATGTGCGTATGTGTGTGTATATATATATATATATATATATATATATATATATATATATATATATATATATATATTATCCCTGGGGATAGGGGTGAGAGAATACTTCCCACGCATTCCTCGCGTGTCGTGGAAGGCGACTAAAGGGGACGGGAGCGGGGGGCCAGAAATCCTCCCCTCCTTGTGTTTTTTTTAACTTTCTAAAATGGGAAACAGAAGAAGGAGTCACGCGGGGAGTGCTCATCCTCCTCGAAAGCTCAGACTGGGGTGTCTAAATGTGTGTGGATGTAACCAAGATTTGAAAAAAGGAGAGATAGGTAGTATGTTTGAGGAAAGGAACCTGGATGTTTTGGCTCTGAGTGAAACGAAGCTCAAGGGTAAAGGGGAAGAGTGGTTTGGGAATGTCTTGGGATTAAAGTCAGGGGTTAGTGAGAGGACAAGAGCAAGGGAAGGAGTAGCACTACTCCTGAAACAGGAGTTGTGGAAGTATGTGATAGAATGTAAGAAAGTAAATTCTCGATTAATATGGGTAAAACTGAAAGTTGATGGAGAGAGATGGGTTATTATTGGTGCATATGCACCTGGGCATGAGAAGAAAGATCATGAGAGGCAAGTGTTTTGGGAGCAGCTGAATAAGTGTGTTAGTGGTTTTGATGCACGAGACCGGGTTATAGTGATGGGTGATTTGAATGCAAAGGTGAGTAATGTGGCAGTTGAAGGAATAATTGGCATACATGGGGTGTTCAGTGTTGTAAATGGAAATGGTGAAGAGCTTGTAGATTTATTTGCTGAAAAAGATCTGGTGATTGGGAATACCTGGTTTAAAAAGCGAGATATACATAAGTATACGTATGTAAGTAGGAGAGATGGTCAGAGAGCATTATTGGATTACGTGTTAATTGACAGGCGCGCGAAAGAGAGACTTTTGGATGTTAATGTGCTGAGAGGTGCAACTGGAGGGATGTCTGATCATTATCTTGTGGAGGCTAAGGTGAAGATTTGTATGGGTTTTCAGAAAAGAAGAGTGAATGTTGGGGTGAAGAGGGTGGTGAGAGTAAGTGAGCTTGGGAAGGAGACTTGTGTGAGGAAGTACCAGGAGAGACTGAGTACAGAATGGAAAAAGGTGAGAACAATGGAAGTAAGGGGAGTGGGGGAGGAATGGGATGTATTTAGGGAATCAATGATGGATTGCGCAAAAGATGCTTGTGGCATGAGAAGAGTGGGAGGTGGGTTGATTAGAGAGAGTAGTGAGTGGTGGGATGAAGAAGTAAGATTATTAGTGAAAGAGAAGAGAGAGGCATTTGGACGATTTTTGCAGGGAAAAATGCAATTGAGTGGGAGATTTATAAAAGAAAGAGACAGGAGGTCAAGAGAAAGGTGCAAGAGGTGAAAAAGAGGGCAAATGAGAGTTGGGGTGAGAGAGTATCATTAAATTTTAGGGAGAATAAAAAGATGTTCTGGAAGGAGGTAAATAAAGTGCGTAATACAAGGGAGCAAATGGAACTTCAGTGAAGGGCGCAAATGGGGAGGTGATAACAAGTAGTGGTGATGTGAGAAGGAGATGGAGTGAGTATTTTGAAGGTTTGTTGAATGTGTTTGATGATAGAGTGGCAGATATAGGGTGTTTTGGTCGAGGTGGTGTGCAAAGTGAGAGGGTTAGGGAAAATGATTTGGTAAACAGAGAAGAGGTAGTAAAAGCTTTGCGGAAGATGAAAGCCGGCAAGGCAGCGGGTTTGGATGGTATTGCAGTGGAATTTATTAAAAAAGGGGGTGACTGTATTGTTGACTGGTTGGCAAGGTTATTTAATGTATGTATGACTCATTGTGAGGTGCCTGAGGATTGGCGGAATGCGTGCATAGTGCCATTGTACAAAGGCAAAGGGGATAAGAGTGAGTGCTCAAATTACAGAGGTATAAGTTTGTTGAGTATTCCTGGTAAATTATATGGGAGGGTATTGATTGAGAGGGTGAAAGCATGTACAGAGCATCAGATTGGGGAAGAGCAGTGTGGTTTCAGAAGTGGTAGAGGATGTGTGGATCAGGTGTTTGCTTTGAAGAATGTATGTGAGAAATACTTAGAAAAGGAAATGGATTTGTATGTAGCATTTATGGATCTGGAGAAGGCATATGATAGAGTTGATAGAGATGCTCTGTGGAAGGTATTAAGAATATATGGTGTGGGAGGCAAGTTGTTAGAAGCAGTGAAAAGTTTTTATCGAGGATGTAAGGCATGTGTACGTGTAGGAAGAGAGGAAAGTGATTGGTTCTCAGTGAATGTAGGTTTGCGGCTGGGGTGTGTGATGTCTCCATGGTTGTTTAATTTGTTTATGGATGGGGTTGTTAGGGAGGTGAATGCAAGAGTTTTGGAAAGAGGGGCAAGTATGAAGTCTGTTGGGGATGAGAGAGCTTGGGAAGTGAGTCAGTTGTTGTTCGCTGATGATACAGCGCTAGTGGCTGATTCATGTGAGAAACTGCAGAAGCTGGTGACTGAGTTTGGTAAAGTGTGTGAAAGAAGAAAGTTAAGAGTAAATGTGAATAAGAGCAAGGTTATTAGGTACAGTGGGGTTGAGGGTCAAGTCAATTGGGAGGTGAGTTTGAATGGAGAAAAAAAATATATATATATATATATATATATATATATATATATATATATATATATATATATATATATATATATATATACATGTATATATATATGGAGTGAAAAAGATTTTGAGTGATCGGGGCCTGAACATGCAGGAGGGTGAAAGGCGTGCAAGGAATAGAGTGAATTGGAACGATATGGTATACCGGTACTGACGTGCTGTCAGTGGATTGAACCAGGTCATGTGAAGCGTCTGGGGTAAAGCATGGAAAGTTCTGTGGGGCCTGGATGTGGAAAGGGAGCTGTGGTTTCGGTGCATTATTGCATGACAGCTACAGACCGAGTGTGAACGAATGTGGCCTTTGTTGTCTTCCTAGCGCTACCTCGCACACATGAGGGGGGAAGGGGTTGTTATTTCATGTGTGGCGGGGTAGCGATGGAATGAATAAAGGCAGAAAGTATGAATTATGTACATGTGTATATATGTATATGTCTGTGTATATATATATATATATATATATATATATATATATATATATATATATATATATATATATATATATATATATATATATGTATACGTTGAGATGTATAGGTATGTATATCTGCGTGTGTGGACGTGTATGTATATACATACATGTGTATGTGGGTGGGATGGGCTATTCTTTCGTTTGTTTCCTTGCGCTACCTCGCTAACGCGGGAGACAGCGACAAATCAATATATATATATATATATAAATGTGAATAAGAGCAAGGTTATTAGGTACAGTAGGGTTGAGGGTCAAGTCAGTTAGGAGGTAAGTTTGAATGGAGAGAAACTGGAGGAAGTAAAGTGTTTTAGATATCTGGGAGTGGATCTGGCAGCGGATGGAACCATGGAAGGGTGGTGGATCATAGGGTGGGGGAGGGGGCGAAAATTCTGGTAGCCTTGAAGAATGTGTGGAAGTCGAGAACATTATCTCGGAAAGCAAAAATGGGTATGTTTGAAGGAATAGTGGTTCCAACAATGTTGTATGGATGCGAGGCGTGGGCTATGGATAGAGTTGTGCGCAGGAGGATGGATGTGCTGGAAATGAGATGTTTGAGGACAATGTGTGGTGTGAGGTGGTTTGATCGAGTAAGTAACGTAAGGGTAAGAGAGATGTGTGGAAATAAAAAGAGCGTGGTTGAGAGAGCAGAAGAGGGTGTTTTGAAGTGGTTTGGGCACATGGAGAGAATGAGTGAGGAAAGATTGACCAAGAGGATATATGTGTCGGAGGTGGAGGGAACGAGGAGAAGTGGGAGACCAAATTGGAGGTGGAATGATGGAGTGAAAAAGTTTTTGTGTGATCGAGGCCAGAACATGCAGGAGGGTGAAAGGAGGGCAAGGAATAGAGTGAATTGGATGATGTGGTATACCGGGGTTGACGTGCTGTCAATGGATTGAATCAGGGCATGTGAAGCGTCTGGGGTAAACCATGGAAAGCTGTGTAGGTATGTATATTTGCGTGTGTGGACGTATGTATATACATGTGTATGGGGATGGGTTGGGCCATTTCTTTCGTTTGTTTCCTTGCGCTACCTCGCAAACGCGGGAGACAGCGACAAAGCAAAAAATTTAAAAAAAAGAAAATTCAAAAAAAAAAAACGAGGGGGGGGAAAATTTCAGCCCCCCGCTCCCTCCCCTTTTAGTCGCCTTCTACGAAAACGCAGGGAATACGTGGGAAGTATTCTTAAACCCCTATCCCCAGGATAATATTATTTTATAAAAATAATATATATAAAATTATATATATATATAAAGCTTCTCCTGAAGCTTTGGGTGGAAAATGAGGGTGACAAGGCCAATAAGGAGATTGCTGTACACACTTGGGGGCTCAAATACAGCACTGCGATGGAGATTCATTGATATTCTAAAGTAAATTTTTTTACAAGTATCTTAAAAGGCATCATATTTTTATGTACATTGATGAAATTGAAAGATTCATGTTTCATTTTTCATTCATTTCAAGCTAGAAGTTTCAGTTTTCTAAATTGTTTCTTACATTTTCATATGTAATATTATATGTATGTGTGTGTGTGTATTGTGTGTATGTATGTGTATGTGTGTGTATGTGTATATGTATATATATATATATATATTATGTATATTATACCTTCTGGGGATAGGGTGAAGGGAGAATACTTCCCCACTATATCCTCGCGTGTCGTAGAAAGCGACTAAGGGGACGGGAGCGGGGGGCCAGAAATCCTCCCCTCCTTGTATTTAACTTTCTAAAATGGGAAACAGAAGAAGGAGTCACGCGGGGAGTGCTCATCCTCCTCGAAGGCTCAGAGTGGGGTCCCTAAATGTGTGTGGATGTAACCAAGATTTGAAAAAAGGAGAGATAGGTAGTATGTTTGAGGAAAGGAACCTGGATGTTTTGGCTCTGAGTGAAACGAAGCTCAAGGGTAAAGGGGAAGAGTGGTTTGGGAATGTCTTGGGATTAAAGTCAGGGGTTAGTGAGAGGACAAGAGCAAGGGAAGGAGTAGCACTACTCCTGAAACAGGAGTTGTGGAAGTATGTGATAGAATGTAAGAAAGTAAATTCTCGATTAATATGGGTAAAACTGAAAGTTGATGGAGAGAGATGGGTTATTATTGGTGCATATGCACCTGGGCATGAGAAGAAAGATCATGAGAGGCAAGTGTTTTGGGAGCAGCTGAATAAGTGTGTTAGTGGTTTTGATGCACGAGACCGGGTTATAGTGATGGGTGATTTGAATGCAAAGGTGAGTAATGTGGCAGTTGAAGGAATAATTGGCATACATGGGGTGTTCAGTGTTGTAAATGGAAATGGTGAAGAGCTTGTAGATTTATTTGCTGAAAAAGATCTGGTGATTGGGAATACCTGGTTTAAAAAGCGAGATATACATAAGTATACGTATGTAAGTAGGAGAGATGGTCAGAGAGCATTATTGGATTACGTGTTAATTGACAGGCGCGCGAAAGAGAGACTTTTGGATGTTAATGTGCTGAGAGGTGCAACTGGAGGGATGTCTGATCATTATCTTGTGGAGGCGAAGGTGAAGATTTGTATGGGTTTTCAGAAAAGAAGAGTGAATGTTGGGGTGAAGAGGGTGGTGAGAGTAAGTGAGCTTGGGAAGGAGACTTGTGTGAGGAAGTACCAGGAGAGACTGAGTACAGAATGGAAAAAGGTGAGAACAATGGAAGTAAGGGGAGTGGGGGAGGAATGGGATGTATTTAGGGAATCAATGATGGATTGCGCAAAAGATGCTTGTGGCATGAGAAGAGTGGGAGGTGGGTTGATTAGAGAGAGTAGTGAGTGGTGGGATGAAGAAGTAAGATTATTAGTGAAAGAGAAGAGAGAGGCATTTGGACGATTTTTGCAGGGAAAAATGCAATTGAGTGGGAGATTTATAAAAGAAAGAGACAGGAGGTCAAGAGAAAGGTGCAAGAGGTGAAAAAGAGGGCAAATGAGAGTTGGGGTGAGAGAGTATCATTAAATTTTAGGGAGAATAAAAAGATGTTCTGGAAGGAGGTAAATAAAGTGCGTAATACAAGGGAGCAAATGGAACTTCAGTGAAGGGCGCAAATGGGGAGGTGATAACAAGTAGTGGTGATGTGAGAAGGAGATGGAGTGAGTATTTTGAAGGTTTGTTGAATGTGTTTGATGATAGAGTGGCAGATATAGGGTGTTTTGGTCGAGGTGGTGTGCAAAGTGAGAGGGTTAGGGAAAATGATTTGGTAAACAGAGAAGAGGTAGTAAAAGCTTTGCGGAAGATGAAAGCCGGCAAGGCAGCGGGTTTGGATGGTATTGCAGTGGAATTTATTAAAAAAGGGGGTGACTGTATTGTTGACTGGTTGGCAAGGTTATTTAATGTATGTATGACTCATGGTGAGGTGCCTGAGGATTGGCGGAATGCGTGCATAGTGCCATTGTACAAAGGCAAAGGGGATAAGAGTGAGTGCTCAAATTACAGAGGTATAAGTTTGTTGAGTATTCCTGGTAAATTATATGGGAGGGTATTGATTGAGAGGGTGAAAGCATGTACAGAGCATCAGATTGGGGAAGAGCAGTGTGGTTTCAGAAGTGGTAGAGGATGTGTGGATCAGGTGTTTGCTTTGAAGAATGTATGTGAGAAATACTTAGAAAAGGAAATGGATTTGTATGTAGCATTTATGGATCTGGAGAAGGCATATGATAGAGTTGATAGAGATGCTCTGTGGAAGGTATTAAGAATATATGGTGTGGGAGGCAAGTTGTTAGAAGCAGTGAAAAGTTTTTATCGAGGATGTAAGGCATGTGTACGTGTAGGAAGAGAGGAAAGTGATTGGTTCTCAGTGAATGTAGGTTTGCGGCTGGGGTGTGTGATGTCTCCATGGTTGTTTAATTTGTTTATGGATGGGGTTGTTAGGGAGGTGAATGCAAGAGTTTTGGAAAGAGGGGCAAGTATGAAGTCTGTTGGGGATGAGAGAGCTTGGGAAGTGAGTCAGTTGTTGTTCGCTGATGATACAGCGCTAGTGGCTGATTCATGTGAGAAACTGCAGAAGCTGGTGACTGAGTTTGGTAAAGTGTGTGAAAGAAGAAAGTTAAGAGTAAATGTGAATAAGAGCAAGGTTATTAGGTACAGTGGGGTTGAGGGTCAAGTCAATTGGGAGGTGAGTTTGAATGGAAAAAAAAAAAAAAAATATATATATATATATATATATATATATATATATATATATATATATATATATATATATATATATATATATATATATACATGTATATATATATGGAGTGAAAAAGATTTTGAGTGATCGGGGCCTGAACATGCAGGAGGGTGAAAGGCGTGCAAGGAATAGAGTGAATTGGAACGATATGGTATACCGGTACTGACGTGCTGTCAGTGGATTGAACCAGGGCATGTGAAGCGTCTGGGGTAAAGCATGGAAAGTTCTGTGGGGCCTGGATGTGGAAAGGGAGCTGTGGTTTCGGTGCATTATTGCATGACAGCTACAGACCGAGTGTGAACGAATGTGGCCTTTGTTGTCTTCCTAGCGCTACCTCGCACACATGAGGGGGGAAGGGGTTGTTATTTCATGTGTGGCGGGGTAGCGATGGAATGAATAAAGGCAGAAAGTATGAATTATGTACATGTGTATATATGTATATGTCTGTGTATATATATATATATATATATATATATATATATATATATATATATATATATATATATATATATATATATATGTATACGTTGAGATGTATAGGTATGTATATCCGTGTGTGGACGTGTATGTATATACATACATGTGTATGTGGGTGGGATGGGCTATTCTTTCGTCTGTTTCCTTGCGCTACCTCGCTAACGCGGGAGACAGCGACAAATCAATATATATATATATATATATATATATAAATGTGAATAAGAGCAAGGTTATTAGGTACAGTAGGGTTGAGGGTCAAGTCAGTTAGGAGGTAAGTTTGAATGGAGAGAAACTGGAGGAAGTAAAGTGTTTTAGATATCTGGGAGTGGATCTGGCAGCGGATGGAACCATGGAAGCGGAAGTGGATCATAGGGTGGGGGAGGGGGCGAAAATTCTGGTAGCCTTGAAGAATGTGTGGAAGTCGAGAACATTATCTCGGAAAGCAAAAATGGGTATGTTTGAAGGAATAGTGGTTCCAACAATGTTGTATGGATGCGAGGCGTGGGCTATGGATAGAGTTGTGCGCAGGAGGATGGATGTGCTGGAAATGAGATGTTTGAGGACAATGTGTGGTGTGAGGTGGTTTGATCGAGTGAGTAACGTAAGGGTAAGAGAGATGTGTGGAAATAAAAAGAGCGTGGTTGAGAGAGCAGAAGAGGGTGTTTTGAAGTGGTTTGGGCACATGGAGAGAATGAGTGAGGAAAGATTGACCAAGAGGATATATGTGTCGGAGGTGGAGGGAACGAGGAGAAGTGGGAGACCAAATTGGAGGTGGAATGATGGAGTGAAAAAGTTTTTGTGTGATCGAGGCCAGAACATGCAGGAGGGTGAAGGGAGGGCAAGGAATAGAGTGAATTGGATCGATGTGGTATACCGGGGTTGACGTGCTGTCAATGGATTGAATCAGGGCATGTGAAGCGTCTGGGGTAAACCATGGAAAGCTGTGTAGGTATGTATATTTGCGTGTGTGGACGTATGTATATACATGTGTATGGGGATGGGTTGGGCCATTCCTTTCGTTTGTTTCCTTGCGCTACCTCGCAAACGCGGGAGACAGCGACAAAGCAAAAAATTTAAAAAAAAGAAAATTCAAAAAAAAAAACGAGGGGGGAGGAATTTCAGCCCCCCGCTCCCTCCCCTTTTAGTCGCCTTCTACGACACGCAGGGAATACGTGGGAAGTATTCTTAAACCCCTATCCCCAGGGATAATATATATATATATATATATATATATATATATATATATATATATAAAGCTTCTCCTGAAGCTTTGGGTGGAAAATGAGGGTGACAAGGCCAATAAGGAGTATCTGCTGTACACACTTGGAGGGCTCAAAATGACAGCAGCTGCTGATGGAGTATTCACTTGATATTCTAAAGTAAATTTTTTTTACAAAGTATCTTAAAAGGCATCATATTTTTATGTACACATTTGTATTGTATATGAAAGATTCATGTTTCATTTTTTCATTCATTTCAAGCTAGAAGTTTCAGTTTTCTAAATTGTTTCTTACATTTTTCATATGTATATATATATGTATGTGTGTGTGTGTATATGTGTGTATGTATGTGTATGTGTGTGTATGTGTATATGTATATATATATATATATATATGTATATTATCCCTGGGGATAGGGGTGAAGGAATACTTCCCACGTATTCCTCGCGTGTCGTAGAAAGCGACTAGAGGGGACGGGAGCGGGGGGCCAGAAATCCTCCCCTCCTTGTATTAACTTTCTAAAATGGGAAACAGAAGAAGGAGTCACGCGGGGAGTGCTCATCCTCCTCGAAGGCTCAGAGTGGGGTGCCTAAATGTGTGTGGATGTAACCAAGATGTGAAAAAGGGAGAGATAGGTAGTATGTTTGAGGAAAGGAACCTGGATGTTTTGGCTCTGAGTGAAACGAAGCTCAAGGGTAAAGGGGAAGAGTGGTTTGGGAATGTCTGGGGAGTAAAGTCAGGGGTTAGTGAGAGGACAAGAGCAAGGGAAGGAGTAGCAATACTCCTGAAACAGGAGTTGTGGGAGTATGTGATAGAATGTAAGAAAGTAAATTCTCGATTAATATGGGTAAAACTGAAAGTTGATGGAGAGAGGTGGGTGATTATTGGTGCATATGCACCCGGGCATGAGAAGAAAGATCATGAGAGGCAAGTGTTTTGGGAGCAGCTGAATGAGTGTGTTAGTGGTTTTGATGCACGAGACCGGGTTATAGTGATGGGTGATTTGAATGCAAAGGTGAGTAATGTGGCAGTTGAAGGAATAATTGGTATACATGGGGTGTTCAGTGTTGTAAATGGGAATGGTGAAGAGCTTGTAGATTTATGTGCTGAAAAAGGACTGATGATTGGGAATACCTGGTTTAAAAAGCGAGATATACATAAGTATACTTATGTAAGTAGGAGAGATGGCCAGAGAGCGTTATTGGATTACGTGTTAATTGACAGGCGTGCGAAAGAGAGACTTTTGGATGTTAATGTGCTGAGAGGTGCAACTGGAGGGATGTCTGATCATTATCTTGTGGAGGCTAAGGTGAAGATTTGTATGGGTTTTCAGAAAAGAAGAGTGAATGTTGGGGTGAAGAGGGTGGTGAGAGTAAGTGAGCTTGGGAAGGAGACCTGTGTGAGGAAGTACCAGGAGAGACTGAGTACAGAATGGAAAAAGGTGAGAACAATGGAAGTAAGGGGAGTGGGGGAGGAATGGGATGTATTTAGGGAATCAGTGATGGATTGCGCAAAAGATGCTTGTGGCATGAGAAGAGTGGGAGGTGGGTTGATTAGAAAGGGTAGTGAGTGGTGGGATGGAGAAGTAAGAGTATTAGTTAAAGAGAAGAGAGAGGCATTTGGACGATTTTTGCAGGGAAAAAATGAAATTGAGTGGGAGATGTATAAAAGAAAGAGACAGGAGGTCAAGAGAAAGGTGCAAGAGGTGAAAAAAAGGGCAAATGAGAGTTGGGGTGAGAGAGTATCATTAAATTTTAGGGAGAATAAAAAGATGTTCTGGAAGGAGGTAAATAAAGTGCGTAAGACAAGGGAGCAAATGGGAACTTCAGTGAAGGGCGCAAATGGGGAGGTGATAACAAGTAGTGGTGATGTGAGAAGGAGATGGAGTGAGTATTTTGAAGGTTTGTTGAATGTGTTTGATGATAGAGTGGCAGATATAGGGTGTTTTGGTCGAGGTGGTGTGCAAAGTGAGAGGGTTAGGGAAAATGATTTGGTAAACAGAGAAGAGGTAGTGAAAGCTTTGCTGAAGATGAAAGCCGGCAAGGCAGCAGGTTTGAATGGTATTGCAGTGGAATTTATTAAAAAAGGGGGTGACTGTATTGTTGAGTGGTTGGTAAGGTTATTTAATGTATGTATGACTCATTGTGAGGTGCCTGAGGATTGGCGGAATGCGTGCATAGTGCCATTGTACAAAGGCAAAGGGGATAAGAGTGAGTGCTCAAATTACAGAGGTATAAGTTTGTTGAGTATTCCTGGTAAATTATATGGGAGGGTGTTGATTGAGAGGGTGAAGGCATGTACAGAACATCAGATTGGGGAAGAGCAGTGTGGTTTCAGAAGTGGTAGAGGATGTGTGGATCAGGTGTTTGCTTTGAAGAATGTATGTGAGAAATACTTAGAAAAGCAAATGGATTTATATGTAGCATTTATGGATCTGGAGAAGGCATATGATAGAGTTGATAGAGACGCTCTGTGGAAGGTATTAAGAATATATGGTGTGGGAGGAAAGTTGTTAGAAGCAGTGAAAAGTTTTTATCGAGGATGTAAGGCATGTGTACGTGTAGGAAGAGAGGAAAGTGATTGGTTCTCAGTGAATGTAGGTTTGCGGCAGGGGTGTGTGATGTCTCCATGGTTGTTTAATTTGTTTATGGATGGGGTTGTTAGGGAGGTAAATGCAAGAGTTTTGGAAAGAGGGGCAAGTATGAAGTCTGTTGGGGATGAGAGAGCTTGGGAAGTGAGTCAGTTGTTGTTCGCTGATGATACAGCGCTGGTGGCTGATTCATGTGAGAAACTGCAGAAGCTGGTGACTGAGTTTGGTAAAGTGTGTGGAAGAAGAAAGTTAAGAGTAAATGTGAATAAGAGCAAGGTTATTAGGTACAGTAGGGTTGAGGGTCAAGTCAATTGGGAGGTGAGTTTGAATAGAGAAAAACTGGAGGAAGTGAAGTGTTTTAGATATCTGGGAGTGGATCTGGCAGCGGATGGAACCATGGAAGCGGAAGTGGATCATAGGGTGGTGGAGGGGGCGAAAATTCTGGGGGCCTTGAAGAATGTGTGGAAGTCGAGAACATTATCTCGGAAAGCAAACATGGGTATGTTTGAAGGAATAGTGGTTCCAACAATGTTGTATGGTTGCGAGGCGTGGGCTATGGATAGAGTTGTGCGCAGGAGGATGGATGTGCTGGAAATGAGATGTTTGAGGACAATGTGTGGTGTGAGGTGGTTTGATCGAGTGAGTAACGTAAGGGTAAGAGAGATGTGTGGAAATAAAAAGAGCGTGGTTGAGAGAGCAGAAGAGGGTGTTTTGAAGTGGTTTGGGCACATGGAGAGAATGAGTGAGGAAAGATTGACCAAGAGGATATATGTGTCGGAGGTGGAGGGAACGAGGAGAAGAGGGGGACGAAATTGGAGGTGGAAAGATGGAGTGAAAAAGATTTTGTGTGATCGGGGCCTGAATATGCAGGAGGGTGAAAGGAGGGCAAGGAATAGAGTGAATTGGAGCGATGTGGTATACCGGGGTTGACGTGCTGTCAGTGGATTGAATCAAGGCATGTGAAGCGTCTGGGGTAAACCATGGAAAGCTGTGTAGGTATGTATATTTGCGTGTGTGGATGTATGTATATACATGTGTATGGGGGGGGGGGGGTTGGGCCATTTCTTTCGTCTGTTTCCTTGCGCTACCTCGCAAACGCGGGAGACAGCGACAAAGTATAATAAAAAAAATAATATATATATATATATATATATATATATATATATATATATATATATATATATATATATATATATATATATATGTGTGTGTGTGTGTGTGTGTGTGTGTGTGTGTGTGACAACAGTTCCCGTTTTCAGTATCGTTCGATAGGCTTGCCTGCTATGAAATCGTATCATATATATCCTTAACGTGATGCTCCCCTGAACTGATTATCTACCCTTAGTATATTTCCCATTTATTCTTTCGTCAGTGATGCGCTCAGTCTTCCGCCCTTCTTTAGTTGTTGAGTTCCTTCTATGATTACCTTAAGCTGGAAAAGGGCTTCTCTTCGCGTTTTGGCTAATTAGGGAATCATGCATGCTGCTCATGCAAATCTGTATGATTTTTTGAGTTTGTGGGTCTTCTCTCTCACCATCATCTGAACGTTTTCCTTGTTTCTTTTAGACAACGAGTTCTATAGAGGTACGCTTCCAGATTATTCCCTCCTTCGAGGTGACTCTATTTGTGCCGCATGAAGTGAGATAGGTTTTAACCAGCCAGGCTGTCATTTGTCTTCTCCCTTACGTTGTTGACATTCAGAGCTCTTGACACTTAAGTGGAAGCTTTTGCAACCCCGGAAAAGGAGGTTAGGTAAACAAGTGTCTCAGATACTCTCTTCCTTTTATGTCAACTGACTAAGTGCTCCGTCCCATTCTTGTATTTCCCCCTGACGATGTGATCATTACACGAAAGTGCACTTGGAAACTTAAGGTGTTTCATTTTCCTCGTGGTTATAAGCAAATACTAAATCATGCGCACGGCTTTGAACTGTTGCAATATATATATATATATATATATATATATATATATATATATATATATATATATATATATATATATATATATATATATATTACGAAAAAAGGTAATAATTTCCTACTTGGTTTACACAGCCAGGCAGAGGTTTAGTTTCGTTTCACAGGCTTCTGAACACACACACACACACACACACACACACACACACACACACACACTTGTATCCCGGGATAGGCAGGGAGCTTCGCCCTTTGAGGCTGTTGCCCGTCAATTGGAGTTTGTAGAGGACATTTTTGGTGCTGCCGTCTGTGTCGATCGAGTGCTTTCCACGTTGCGGACCTTTTTTGTTGGGCGATATGTACACATCAGTACACTCGTGGAAAGATATTTTTCAAGAGGATAACCCTAGACGCTGCGATCCTTGAGCACGACGATGGGATCCTCGACCACGACGGTTCGACGCTTGGATATGATGGCGTAACGAGCGACATGACGACCCTTTGAGGAGTAAGTCAGAAAAGCCCGGGCCATCTTGTCTAAGGATCGTATCGTTGCACATAAGGCTCGCAGGGTCGTATCCAAGAATCGCAACGTCATGCTCAGTGGCCATAGACCTCTATTAGTTCAGTCGTCACTTACGGTGACCTGCCATGGGAATTCTTCACACCGTTCTTGACATATTTGTAGGAAAACTTTATAAAGTTTCAGTGCTGAGAGACTGGTGTTGTTTCTTGTGGCAGTTGAGTAAGTGGGCCATGTGCACAGGACTGTAACACCGTCTGAAAGGGAGGAACTATAACCTCAAGGCTTGTAGCTCCTCCTGGCAAAACCCTCCTGATTTATTGGGTGGTTAGAGAAGGGGAAAGAAAACTGGACCGAGAAGATAGAATGAGGTTACGTAATATTTTTTTTTGTGCTAAGTATTCATTATACAGCCAGTTGTAGGAAATATAAACTTACGTGCGACGTTGCAGGAGAGAGGATGGTGTGTTAGGGACAAGGCTGAGGCTGAGTCACAGGAAGCAGACGAGGCAAAGGTGCAGAGCACAGTGGTGGCAGACATCGAATATTGACATGAGACACATTGTCTAGATAACAGTGATGATGAGACACGTTGTCTAGATAATAGGGATGATGAGACACGTTATCTAGATAACAGTGATGATGAGACACGTTATCTAGATAACAGTGATGATGAGACACGTTGTCTAGATAACAGAGATGATGAGACACGTTGTCTAGATAACAGTGATGATGAGACACGTTATCTAGATAACAGTGGTGATGAGACACGTCTAGATAACAGTGATGATGAGACACTTTGTCTAGATAAGTGATGATAATAGTGGTAATGATAATATTAGTTATAATTATTATTATTATTATTATTATTATTATTATTATTATTATTATTATTATTGTTGTTGTTGTTGTTATTATTATTATTATTGGATATTTATTGAATCAGATACAGCCAAAATCGTGGAGATAGAGAGGATAACAGTCCAGTTATTATGGATATGAGTGGAAAGAGTGGCGCACAGCTGGCGGGAACGTGTTGTAGACTGTGAAAACCTGGTTGTGGTAAGGACAATGTGGCTTGCCCAAGTTGGACTTTTCCTCGTCTTAAGCTTTCTTCCTGGAAGAACACCCGCTTGTCCTTGTTTGTATAATATCCGTCCAGACCTTGGGGAAACGACACTGTTACATGGGAAGGCCAGTTAATAGGGAACCTATGTTCTTTGACGAGGTTATGTGCTATAGGACGGTATGTGGGGAAAGCTAGATAACAGAAGAGTGTATGATCTGTGACAACTTATCTTCCCCAAGGCAGTACATGGTAAAGCTACGTAATAGAGCGAATGGTCTGTGACGAGGATTAACAACTTAAGAACAGTCATTGTATCCAGATTTCCTAATGTGTTTAGAATCTTGAATGTGTATAGTTGAAGATATAGTAGTAAAACGAAATGCTGTCACTACGGCTTGTTTGTTGCCGACCCTAGGGTAGGTTCGAGCGTTTTGTGAAGGGTGATGGAAGTATAAGTAAGGGAAGATGGATGGTCAACGCCTATGTAGGCTTAGTCGTGTTGCGTAGTGATCAAGTGTGGGATGGTAAGAGTTATTGACCACCCATGGAGACTCGGTTGCGTCGGGAAAGGTAATGAGGGGAGGGTTGGGGGGGATTCTGGTGGGAAGTGATGCAACAGGTCGCTAAGGCGGCAGCAGCATCGGCTGCGGTGCATGGGTCTTTCATTATGCTGTTGCACCCCGGGTTAAGGCGACACATGCCGCTTAGGGTTTAGGAGTCATGTATCTTTCTCCTCCATCGTCCTTTCTCCTCCGCACTCCACCGCTTCCCAGTGTAACGTATATTTCGGTCATGCTTTACTTGAGTATGACGGTACAACCAAGGGGTACCCTAAGGTAGTACCGCCGTGCTCGAGGGTTGTACTGTCGTGCTCAGGGGGCCTTACCGGAGTGCTCAGGGCTCGTACCGCCACGGTTTAGAGGTCAAAGAACTTGTTGCGCTCGTTGTGTGGTCCCTAGGAATATGAGCTTGTGTATTTGATCTTCGATTCGTTGCCTTGCAATTCTCGCTTGTTTTGCCGGATCAGAACCGATGGTATACGTGCTCAACCGTTCCCCCTCCTGGAAAAAAAGTGAAGCTCTGAAAATTAGTAAGGAAATTCGCACCTCAGTTTAGAACTGAATAGTGAGAAAATATTCAGCTGTATTAAAGATGATGATGAAGGGAAGGAAAAAATGGCTAAGATAGTAGAGTTCTCTTCTGAAACCTCATGCTATCCTTGGCATTCTCTCTCTCTCTCTCTCTCTCTCTCTCTCTCTCTCTCTCTCTCTATCTCTATCTCAAGTCTCCAGTAATACCTTGAAACATATCATGAAGATATCAGACATCTACGGGAGCCCAGCGAGAAATATGGAGAAGGGTTTTTGATGTATTGCCAGGCGAAATAAGAAATTTGCATTGAAATGATGCAGAGAATCATTCAAAGGAAACCATGATAGATGGCTGAAAACGGTTAAGGATGAAGTCAGGCTCGACTGATATGCAACGTGTGTGTCGGCAGAGGAAAACAGCACTGCCGAGCAGGGTGTGGTAAGCGCTACTTGCTGGGACTTGTCTAATGAGAAAACTTCGTCTTTAGATATTCTCTCTCTCTCTCTCTCTCTCTCTCTCTCTCTCTCTCTCTCTCTCTCTCTCTCTCTCTCTCTCTCTCTTTTTCTGTTCGTCACGCACACCCATACCCTGTCAGTCGGACGCCCGTGTCTTTAGTGTGTTATTGGTAGTTGGGGATGTCGTTCCACAGTGTGGTGCCCTTCCTGGTGATGACCGGCCAGCAGGACTGTGGGAAGACGTGGTGTGTGGTGTCGTGTCTCTCTGGTCCGAGGGATTTATTTACCCACAGCTGGTCGTCAGTTGACGGTACATCCATGAAGACTGTACTGCGCGGTTGTATACCTTAAGCCAGTGGTGCTGTTATGTAATATATGCAGATTGCTAGGTTTTTCTTAACGTAATTATCTCGGAATGATGCTTTTATGGTATCCTCGGAGTTTACTGTTTTGGTACAGTTGTATCAGATTTATACGGAACATGAAATAATTCCAGACTGATTTCTTATGTAATTATCCCAAAATCATATGAATATGGTATAGTCTCGGGTTGATATCTCATAGTATCCAGGTTGAAACATATTTATTATTCCAGGTCAATACGTTTTAAATATCATTCCAGATTTGATGCTTATTTTGATAATCCCAGATACGCTTTCACGATCATCTCAGACAAATAGTTACACATAGTCATGGCAGTACTTGACCCAAGCATGTGATACCCTGGCCTTCCTTCCTTCAACCTTATTATACAAACCTCTCGCCACACCAACATGCCCAGGGGTCATAACGTCGTGCTCGTGGAATCAGGAGGAGGAGGGTAGTCTAGGCTGCTACATGGGTAAAAAGTTGGGTTGGAAGCTTGAAGAGTTGTGACGGGGTGGGTGTTAGCAGAGAGGTCTCTGAGATGGGGCTGAGCGGGAGGCCAGTTAGCCAGCATGGGTTGTTGAACATGTAAGGGTCTCGCTTCGCGTTGCATCTGCCATTACCTCCCCTTGCCATACACGCACAACACCAGCACCAACAACCACGTTAGATATAAGCTTCCTACATGTTTGGTGGGATGTCACAGTAGGTATACATTATTGAAGCTCTGTGGTAGACCTGGTAGGTGGATGAAGAAGGGTGTGGTGGTTGAAGATGATGTTTTTGCCGGCGTACCCAAGGTTACTCTGGGAGGTTGGTTGAACCAATGTTTATCGTGCAGGATAACAGTCCCACACACCTACAACACAGCTGGTAGAAGGCTGGAAGAGGTACTGAATGAAGTTGTGAGTTATTCCTGGCTGGTCCAGAATAAATGGAATTCCAAAGAAAGGACTTGGTCGTCCCATTATCGGAGACAATAAATGATGTGCCAGGAACGTTGCAAATTATCCAAGGAAGAAAGTATTTTTATTTTCGAATCTTAAGGGTATTATTATTATTATTATTATTATTATTATTATTATTATTATTATTATTATTATTATTATTATTATAATTATTATTATCACTACTACTACTACTACTACTACTACTACTACTATTCTTTTTGTTCTTGCACGTATCTTTGCTCGTATTTTTCGTGAACCTTGGCTGTGAGGGATGGATTGAAGGTAAACTACCACACTTACATGTAAACATGAGTAACATGGGAATCATTGGTGTGGTTACCGCAAAGATTCAGACTACTTAAGAAAAGAGGCGCTCACGTCCCCTGACACATGTCTGCCGGACCAAGGGTTTAATTTGCTCTGTCACTGTAATCTAGAAGCGGATGAAATGATTCTAATATTATCCAAAACAGTTTTGGCCTATGTTGGTGTTCTCTTGTGGTTGGAAGTCCTTGATGCTGTTGTTGCATTCCTTAGGTCGTTAAATACCCTTATCTCAAGAAAAATTAGAGCAATGACACACATAAGTGAGGGGGGGGGGTTACTAAAGTGTGTAGAGTTAATTATTCTCAAGGTTCTAAGTACCGACCTCTCTCGGAGACTGAGGCGCACCAGGCGACTCCCATTATATATTTATATATATATATATATATATATATATATATATATATATATATATATATATATATATATATATATATATATATATCCCTGGGGATAGGGGATGAAGAATACTTCCCACGTATTCCCTGCGTGTCGTAGAAGGCGACTAAAAGGGGAGGGAGCAGGAGGCTGGAAATCCTCCCCTCTCGTTTTTTTTTTTTCTTTTTTTTTAATTTTCCAAAAGAAGGAACAGAGGGGGGCCAGGTGAGGATATTCCACAAAGGCCCAGTCCTCTGTTCTTAACGCTACCTCGCAAATGCGGGAAATGGCGGATAGTTTAAAAGAAAAAGAAATATATATATATATATATATATATATATATATATATATATATATATATATATATATATATATAGGGCGCAAATGGGGAGGTGATAACAAGTAGTGGTGATGTGAGAAGGAGATGGAGTGAGTATTTTGAAGGTTTGTTGAATGTGTTTGATGATAGAGTGGCAGATATAGGGTGTTTTGGTCGAGGTGGTGTGCAAAGTGAGAGGGTTAGGGAAAATGATTTGGTAAACAGAGAAGAGGTAGTGAAAGCTTTGCGGAAGATGAAAGCCGGCAAGGCAGCAGGTTTGGATGGTATTGCAGTGGAATTTATTAAAAAAGGGGGTGACTGTATTGTTGACTGGTTGGTAAGGTTATTTAATGTATGTATGACTCATGGTGAAGTGCCTGAGGATTGGCGGAATGCGTGCATAGTGCCATTGTACAAAGGCAAAGGGGATAAGAGTGAGTGCTTAAATTACAGAGGTATAAGTTTGTTGAGTATTCCTGGTAAATTATATGGTAGGGTATTGATTGAGAGGGTGAAGGCATGTACAGAGCATCAGATTGGGGAAGAGCAGTGTGGTTTCAGAAGTGGTAGAGGATGTGTGGATCAGGTGTTTGCTTTGAAGAATGTATGTGAGAAATACTTAGAAAAGCAAATGGATTTGTATGTATCATTTATGGATCTGAAGAAGGCATATGATAAGTTGATAGAGATGCTCTGTGGAAGGTATTAAGAATATATGGTGTGGGAGGCAAGTTGTTAGAAGCAGTGAAAAGTTTTTATCGAGGATGTAAGGCATGTGTACGTGTAGGAAGAGAGGAAAGTGATTGGTTCTCAGTGAATGTAGGTTTGCGGCAGGGGTGTGTGATGTCTCCATGGTTGTTTAATTTGTTTATGGATGGGGTTGTTAGGGAGGTAAATGCAAGAGTTTTGGAAAGAGGGGCAAGTATGAAGTCTGTTGGGGATGAGAGAGCTTGGGAAGTGAGTCAGTTGTTGTTCGCTGATGATGCAGCGCTGGTGGCTGATTCATGTGAGAAACTGCAGAAGCTGGTGACTGAGTTTGGTAAAGTGTGTGGAAGAAGAAAGTTAAGAGTAAATGTGAATAAGAGCAAGATTATTAGGTTCAGTAGGGTTGAGGGTCAAGTCAATTGGGAGGTGAGTTTGAATGGAGAAAAACTGGAGGAAGTGAAGTGTTTTAGATATCTGGGAGTGGATCTGGCAGCGGATGGAACCATGGAAGCGGAAGTGGATCATAGGGTGGGGGAGGGGGCGAAAATTCTGGGGGCCTTGAAGAATGTGTGGAAGTCGAGAACATTATCTCGGAAAGCAAAAATGGGTATGTTTGAAGGAATAGTGGTTCCAACAATGTTGTATGGTTGCGAGGCGTGGGCTATGGATAGAGTTGTGCGCAGGAGGATATATATATATATATATATATATATATATATATATATATATATATATATATATATATATATATATATATTTTAAGAGGATAGGCCTCTAGTGGTAGATGGTGATGAAGGGCAGGCTAAGGGGGGTTCGATCCCCTGATGACAGCTGTCACCCGTAGGTGTGTCAAGCAGTCTAAGGCAGGAGGAGGGTACATGATGATAAGGTAGTTGCCAGCAGGCCAGCTGGTGGTAGTGAATGTGTTTAAATCTGCTCACCCCGGGAGGTGTACTTTACGTGGCGTGGGCCAGATGGGGGCTACTTAGAGTCTTGTGGTGGTGGGTACCACGTTTTGTGTTGGTGGTGGTGGAGGGGGGCCCCGTCCGCGACCTTGGCACTGACGCCATCCGCTATTTGCGTGCTAGTAGTGGAGTATCCTCTATATCGCTTGTGTTTGTCGTCAGTGTGTCTCGGTGTTTGCTACACACACACACACACAATCTCTGAAGTTGCAGTTCTCGTCCCGCCCCAACAACGCATCAAGCCCGTAGACTCTGCTGCAAGAACAACCTCATCCCACCCGGTGTAAACATCATTAACAACAAGTAATGTCTGCGTAAAGACTGGTTTTAATGATTCCTTCTCCCCTTCCCTTCCCGTTTTGTAGTCCCTCCGTTTTTGATATTGAGCATTTTATCTCTGTATCCCTGGCTACGTTTTATAAGCCGTAGATTAAATATAAGTTGTTCCCAACAGGTGGCAGGTAGACTTTGCGAGTCTATCAGTCACGACCTTCCAATCAATCGTCTCCACTCACCACTGTCCTTTGTGCTCTCTCTTTCTCTCAACTTCCGCTGTTTTCCTTTTTTCTTTATTTCAAGCGAACTCTCGCTGCTCTGTGTCCAGTTCAGGTACTATTTTGGTATATTTCATCTTTTCCATTCTTTTTCTCATAGCTACACCACCTTAGCTTGTTCTTTTCAGTTATTTCTGATACAGATGAGATGTTTAAACCCTTATCTTATCTTGGTGTTTCTCTCATCCACTCATGTAAAATTATTAACCTCATTGCTCTGATTACAGCACCCTAGATCTGTTATCTTTTCGAGTTGTGTGACCATCCTTCTCATATATATATATATATATATATATATATATATATATATATATATATAAGTTGGGTCCTAGAATGTTTGTCTATAATAATAATAATAATAATAATAATAATAATAATAATAATAATAATAATAATTATTATTATTATTATTATTATTATTATTATTATTATTATTATTGTTATTATTATTATTATTATTATTATTATTATTCCAGTACGGCGAACATCCTCAAAACGTTGACTACACTGTTATACTTTCTTCATTATTAACCAAGCCCCTCTCCCCTCCCGTAAGAATATTAGGATAACAGAGGTTTGTTGTTATTTGAATATCCGTTTCCCGTGCAGGTGCATAGTACACATGTCACTGTGTAATGACCCAGCGAGGATACTATCGAATCAATGATATTCCTTTGGTATGATTCTCCTTGAATGGATGATGATCACTCCAGAAGGAAACCCACGTATATTGTGAGAAATCAAACCTCTACAGCATAGCTCGTCAAGGTCGTTACTTTGCTTCGGAAGACTTTTCTGAAAGCACTGCGTATGACACGCTGGCAAACAAATCATATTATGTATTGATTAAAGGAAAAAATTATAGCATAAAAGGAACATAGTTTCCGATATTCTGTGAATTGCGTTGATGTTAATCCCTTGAACACGACGCGACGGTACGATCCTTGAACACGACGCGACGGTACGATCCTTGAGCACGACGCGACAGTATGATCCTTGAACACGACGGGACGCTACGAACCTTGAACACGATGGAATGGTATGATCCTTGAACACGACGCGACGGTATGATCCTTGAACACGACGCGACGGTACGATCCTTGAACACGACGGGACGGTACGAACCTTGAACACGACGGGACGGTATGATCCTTGAACACGACGCGACGGTATGATCCTTGAACACGACGCGACGGTATGATCCTTGAACACGACGCGACTGTTTGATCCTTGAACACGACGCGACGGTATGATCCTTGAACACGACGGGACGGTACGATCCTTGAACACGACGGGACGGTACGATCCTTGAACACGACCGGACGGTACGATCCTTGAACACGACGCGACGGTACGATCCTTGAACACGACGCGACGGTATGATCCTTGAACACGACGCGACGGTATGATCCTTGAACACGACGCGGCGGTATGACCCTTGAACACGACGGGACGGTACGATCCTTGAACGCGACGCGACGGTACGATCCTTGAACACGACGGGACGGTACGATCCTTGAACACGACGCGACGGTATGATCCTTGAACACGACGCGACGGTATGATCCTTGAACACAACGGGACGGTAAGATCCTTGAACACGACGGGACGGTACGATCCTTGAACACGACGCGACGGTATGATCCTTGAACACGACGCGACGGTATGATCCTTGAACACGACGCGTCGGTATGATCCTTGAACACGACGGGACGGTACGATCCTTGAACACGACGCGACGGTACGATCCTTGAACACGACGGGACGGTACGATCCTTGAACACGACGCGACGGTATGATCCTTGAACACGACGCGACGGGACGGTACGATCCTTGAACACGACGCGACTGTATGACCCTTGAACACGACGGGACGGTACGATCCTTGAACGCGACGCGACGGTACGATCCTTGAACACGACGGGACGGTACGATCCTTGAACACGACGCGACGGTATGATCCTTGAACACGACGCGACGGTATGATCCTTGAACACAACGGGACGGTAAGATCCTTGAACACGACGGGACGGTACGATCCTTGAACACGACGCGACGGTATGATCCTTGAACACGACGCGACGGTATGATCCTTGAACACGACGCGTCGGTATGATCCTTGAACACGACGGGACGGTACGATCCTTGAACACGACGCGACGGTACGATCCTTGAACACGACGGGACGGTACGATCCTTGAACACGACGCGACGGTATGATCCTTGAACACGACGCGACGGGACGGTACGATCCTTGAACACGACGCGACGGTATGATCCTTGAACACGACGCGACGATATGATCCTTGAAAACGACGGGACGGTACGATCCTTGAACACGACGGGAAGTACGATCCTTGAACACGACGCGACGGTACGATCCTTGAACACGACGCGACGGTACGATCCTTGAATACGATGCGACGGTACGATCCTTGAACAGAACGTTACGACCTCTGAGCACGACGGCCACCATCCTTGGCTATGACGGACTTTCCTTTGAGCTGACCTCTTAAGGGGTCAGGTCAAAAGGCCTGGCCAGTCATATCCAAAGATCATACCGTCTTGCCCTCGTGCTCAAGTGATCGTACCGGTGTGCTCAAGGGTCATACCGTCGTGTGCGAACAAATGGCTAATGACATTGCACTGAGGATGATGGAAGGGAGGGGCAGCATTATGTCTCGGGTTTATGGAAGTACAGTTGCACTTACTGCCCACCTCACGACGCTCATCATTTCCTGTGATTCCTGCCGTCGAAAGGTGGGTGCTTCTTCGGTGCCGCCCAGCTGTGTGAGTGTGACTGTTCGTTGGCCCAGACGCTGTGTCGAAACAGTGACTCTACACTAACATATCGGGGGCCAGTATTCACAAACGCTTCGTACCAGTGACACATCACTGACATGTAAAACAGTGACTGTTCTCTGTCATGGTACAATGGCAGTGACATTTCACCGACGACTGTGGTGTAGGGTCAGTTATATAAGCTTACTCCACAGGATATTGCTGGTTGCCGTCGTTCCTAGAACCCAGAACAAAGAATTACGACATTTGTGTTCAAACGATATGAGTGCTGTGGTGTGCACACATTTCCTGGGTGCATTAGTTTATTCCATTTAAGTGTAATGAATTATGACATTATATCACGTTGGGCCGTGGCATTGTGTGTGGGAGAAATAAATGTGAATGATTATGAAATTAAGTAGATAAGACATCCCCCCTCCCTCCCTAATATCTCTCTCTACGTAGCTGTAGGGAACCTAGATATGGCTTATCGAGAGTCAAGTGTGTTTATAGGGGATGTAATGGCGATTGTGGACAAGCCTGATAGAACATACAGGAAGCTTAGTCCTATTTCGTAGATTACAAACTTACCTGTCCAGTAAGCCTAGCCGTAGCCGTGCTTTACAGACTTAACCCACTAGAAAACTCACTAGAAAGCCTAGAACTCACTACAAAACTCACTAGCCTATAACTCACTAGAAAGCCTAGTAGTTGAAGCTCTGTTCTTCAAACTCAGTTCACTAGAAATCCTAGTAAACTTATCTCACTAGTAAGCTTAGTAATATCCCTGTTCCACAAACTTAACTCAGAAGAAAGCTATCTCTATAACTCAATAGAAAGCCTAGAAGTATCCATACTGTACAAACTTAACTCACTACAAAGCCTAGTCGCAGCCTTGCTCTACAAACTTAAACGTCAGAAAAAAAAGTAGTCGCAGCCCGGAACCACATATTTAACTCACGTGGGAGACGAATACCAGCCTTACACTACGAAATTAAGTCCTTTATGCATGTCGTCGATGTGGTTGAGTAGCTGCCTCCTTTGTGGCATAGTAATGGTCAGGGGTGAGCTAACCGGTCAGGAATGTTGTCTGAGCCCAACGTTGTCTACTCCCTCCCTGCTGACCCTGCCATCAACTCGTGCGGGGGGTGTTGAGGGTGTTGGGAATCACGTTTTAGTGACATTTCTACCGACGTTTCCTTCTGGGCTTAATGTTGTAATCCTGCATTCTCTCTGCTGCTTCCTGCCTGGAAAGGTTTCCTATTATCGCCAGGCTCCTGCATCTGCTTCCTCCTGGAGGAGGCCTTCACTCTTCGAAGCAACAGTTTTACTGCTGCTCCTGTTGTTGAGGGAAGCTTTGTAATTCTGATTTCGTTTCCCTTTACACCGCAGACTTACTGCTGCCTCCCAATTGAGGACGACTTCCTCTCCTAGCCTCGGTCCTGTTATGTTTCCTGCTAGGAGAGGTCTCTGTGAGCCACATTCGTGCCTGCTGCTTTCAGGTGAGGAAGGCTCCCTACTCTCTCTGGCCGTGGTCTTAGTGGGGAAGATCTTTCTCTTTGAGCTGGAATCCTGCTCCTGCTTCCTGCTTTGGAAGGCTCCCGAGTGTAGCCTCGGTCCTGCTACTGTTTCATGATTCCTTTGCTAACTTAAGGGACTTATCGATGAAAGTCTATAAAATGATATAGTTGAGCCCAAACTTCCATTGACACCAGGAATCTTCTAGTTCTCCCTTTTAATGATAATTTTACTTTACTTCCCATGTTGCTTAAATTCTTTAATGTAAATGTTGCATTCAGCAACAATAATACTATAAAGAATATCTTAATCAGGAATTCACCAGAAAATTCTCTTGCGTGCATCTATAAAGTGTCATGTAGAATTTGTGATAAGTTTTATGTTGGGCAGACTGGAAAGGATCTTTCTGTTAGACTTAAGCAACATAAATATAGTATAAGAACGGGACAAGAATCAAAAGCCTTGTTTAATCACGTTAAAACTATGATCATTGTATTGAATGGAGTAATGTCATCTCAGTTATTAACTCTAACTCTATTACCACGAGAAATATCATTGAATCTTCTGTTATTAAGTACACAAAGAATTGTAATGTTAATATTAGTGATGGTTTATACAAATTGGATAGATTTATTGCTGATAAAATTTGTAAAATGATCAGTTTATGATTGATAAGTTTATGATACGCTCGTTGTCTTTCTTGGACAATCGCTCGCATGTTTACCAAATGACGTCGTAGCTTCGTCTCTTTGATGTATATCAACTGACTGTTATATTTCTCTCTTGTGTCTCCCCTGATGATGTGATTATTACACGAAAGTGCACTTGGAAACTTATCGTGTTTCATTTTCCCCTTGGACTCATAGGAATAAAGTTGATCACGCGCAAAATTGTGATCCTTTCCAACAATATATATATATATATATATATATATATATATATATATATATATATATATATATATATATATATATATATATGTGTGTGTGTGTGTGTGTGTGTGTGTGTGTGTGTGTGTGAGTGAGTGAGTGAGTGTAATAGTCTTGGCGCTTGGAATCTTGTGTCACTTTGGTCATCCTGTAGTAGTTCTGTTGGCCGAAGATAATTCTTGATAACAAATGACACTGCATGAGTCAGCTGTTGCCATCGTATTCATCACTGAGGAAGGCGTTGGTGTTGACCTGTCCACCGGATGTGACGTAGGACTGCCCATGGGGGATATAGCAAGGTTACTGCTACTGGCCTCTTGTCCTGTGGCCTCCAGGTGTGTGATTCATTCACTTTAGAAATCCCAGGATGAACCACCTGGCTGCGAGCGTTTCGGTGGCACAGTGTTTTGTCTGGTCTGTACTTGTGTGAGGCAGGAAGGGTACGACGCAAGGATGTGGGGGGGGGGGGGGGGTGTATCCTTGGGTGTTCAGCTGGGCGTCGGGTGGCAAGTGTGGAGGCTGGCTGGCTGGGCTGGCTGGCATATACACACGCCACTGCCCTGCCTGAGGTGGGTGGCGGCCACCACAAATATAGACCACCGTGAACGATCGTATATACATCTTGTGGCAGCATCACCTTACGTCGTGAAAGCCACCCGTGACCCTTGAAGTGTCTTTGTTATACCGGTGTGCACATGACAGTGGATAGGTTAGGAAGAGCGTAAGAGGGTTAGTATATTTGTGTGTGTGTGTGTGTGTGTGTGTGTGTGTGTGTGTGTGTGTGGGTGAGCGGGTACGTGTGGTGAGGAGTGTGTGTACTACCCGGGGCCCAGTGCATCGTCTAGGAGGAGACCTGACGCACGCTCCCGTTCTCACTCCTCCCCCTTCCTTAGCTTCACGGGGGCTAACGGTGGGACACGCGTTGATATTTGTCTGTGTGGTGTGGCCTCTCCGTCATATGTATGTACCAGTGTCGCGGTCGAGTGTGCATCCTTGTGGGTGGGGAGGAACCCGTCGTCCTCGTGTTCACAGATGCGAAGTAGTGGCCCGGCGCGTCGTGTTTCACCTCTTGATACTGGTGAAGTTTGTGGCGTGTGTTGCCACGGCTGGAGAGAGAGAGAGAGAGAGAGAGAGAGAGAGAGAGAGAGAGAGAGAGAGAGAGAGAGAGAGAGAGAGAGAGAGAGAGAGAGCCAAGCTCTCCGGCCATGAGACATGCGATTGTGTTTGGCAATGTATTCCAGTGAGTGTTGAATGGCCTGAGAAGAAAACAGGTGTTGCTGGGTGTGATAACCATCGCATCCTCACGTAGACAGCAGTGCAGCCGTGGGTACGGAGGTGGAGTGAGGACTGACGTTTGTGAAGCCGTACTTGTGTCACCGTCAGTGTTTGGTGTGAGACACAGTGACAGCTGATGCCACCGCTGACACAGGCATACCACCATATCAGTGCAATAGCAGTGGTGGCCGGGTTGTATATTACTCGCTGAAAATGAGCGGCACGAATTCTAAACAGTGTTAGAAGTCCAGACGATAATGGCTCGAGTTGTGGACATGATGATCGAGGGGTAGACTCGGGTGTGACCAAAGTGTAAGTGTACAGGTAAATACTGTTGGACGTGCTTATAAGGACGTCATCCCTCCCATTCGCCCTGTCACTATGACCCCAAGGTGGAACTATCCTGAACACTGTCTACAGTGACTTTATTCAGGTTAAATTGCTTGACTGTACTGTAATATGCTGTGTGTGCGCGTTATTATTTGTTTTATGGGGAGCGAGTTTTACACCCTTGTTACCCCATCTATATATGTATTATGTCTTTACTCACCTACCCACACACACACACACACACACACACACACACACACACACACACACCAGCTTAAGCTAGGTATCCATTTATCGACCAGCCCTGAGGGGAAGGATGAACAGCTGGGTTGTCTGTAGTCAGGCTGCCGCGTGCAGAAAGGCATAGATGAGTATGAAGAAATGCAAGTGTTGTATGGTTTCTTACGTTCACGTTTAGAAAATACAAGCGTCTCGAATCTACGAAGAATGTAGAGACGGTAACTGGAGGATCTGATGATGGTGCTGGCGTGTGCGAGCATGTATGACACAACAGTGATTAACTGCGCGGCGGAAGGACTCGTAAGAACGACGTTACGACACTGTCGTAATGACCTGATCCTTGACCCAAACCCTTAGAGGCCAGTTTAAAGGCCAGTCCATCATACTCAAGGGACCCACCGTTCTGCTCATGAATCATGCTGTTGTCAAGTGGTTGAGGTACAGGCAGAGGAAAATGGCCGTGTGAGTTTTGTAACACTCGCAGGGCACGCCACACGCAGGAAATTAGTAGTGTGCAGTGCTGGCATGCTGGTCTTTCTTGTTTCATGAGCCTTTCAGTCTCGGAGCTGTTATTGTATTGGTCAGTTACCTTGGCACCGGCGGTTCGAGCCCCATCTGCCGCACCTAGATATTTGAAAACGTGTTGATAAGCAGTTGGGGGTGTGTGCTGCACCTCAGCGATTTAGCAGGTAGTGTTGCCGACCATGACATCTACGTGCCGACCAGGGTCGAGCCCGCGTAGGTTCGATTGCTGGTCACGGCAGTCGGTCTGCAGTCATCCTAGCTATTCATCCTACCTTAGGGACTGTTCCGTAAACCGGGTATTCGTTTTCTTATATATATATATATATGTGAATAAGAGCAAGGTAATTAGGTACAATAGGGTTGAGGGTCAAGTCAATTGGGAGGTAAGTTTGAATGGAGAAAACTGGAGGAGGTAAAGTGTTTTAGATATCTGTGAGTGGATCTGGCAGCGGATGGAACCATGGAAGCGGAAATGGATCATAGGGTGGGGGAGGGGGCGAAAATCCTGGGAGCCTTGAGGAATGTGTGGAAGTCGAGAACATTATCTCGGAAAGCAAAAATGGGTATGTTTGAAGGAATAGTGGTTCCAACAATGTTGTATGGTTGCAAGGCGTGGGCTATGGATAGTGTTGTGCGCAGGAGGATGGATGTGATGGAAATGAGATGTTTGAGGACAATATGTGGTGTGAGGTGGTTTAATCGAGTAAGTAACGTAAGGGTAAGAGAGATGTGTGGAAATAAAAAGAACGTGGTTGAGAGAGCAGAAGAGGGTGTTTTGAAATGGTTTGGGCACATGGAGAGAATGAGTGAGGAAAGATTGACCAAGAGGATATATGTGTCGGAGGTGGAGGGAACGAGGGGAAGTGGGAGACCAAATTGGAGGTGGAAAGATGGAGTGAAAAAGATTTTGTGTGATCGGGGCCTGAACATGCAGGAGGGTGAAAGGAGGGCAAGGAACAGAGTGAACTGGATCGATGTAGTATGCCGGGGTTGACGTGCTGTCAGTGGATTGAATCAGGGCATGTGAAGCGTCTGGGGTAAACCATGGAAAGCTGTGTAGGTATGTATATTTGCGTGTGTGGACGTATGTATATACATGTGTATGGGGGTGGGTTGGGCCATTTCTTTCGTGTTTCCTTGCGCTACCTCGCAAACGCGGGAGACAGCGACAAAGCAAAAATATATATATATATATATATATATATATATATATATATATATATATATATATATGTGTGTGTGTGTGTGTGTGTGTGTGTGTGTTTGTTGCAAAGGATCGCAGTTTTGCTCGTGATCAAGATATTCCTATGAGTCCACGGGGTAAATGAAACACGATATGTTCCCAAGTGCACTTTTGTGTATTAATTACATCATCAGGGGAGACACAAGAGAGAAATATAAGTCAGTTTATATACATCGAAGAGACGAAACTGACTTATACTTCTCTTGTGTCTCCCCTGATGATGTGATTATTACACGAAAGTGCACTTGGGAATTTATTGTGATTAATTTTCCCCGTGGACTCAGGAATATATATATATATATATATATATATATATATATATATATATATATATATATATATATATATATATATATATAGGGGAGAAAGAATACTTCCCACGTATTCCCTGCGTGTCGTAGAAGGCGACTAAAAGGGAAGGGAGCGGGGGGCTGGAAATCTTCCCCTCTCATTCTTTTTTCCAAAGGAAGGAACAGAGAAGGGGGCCGGGTGAGGATTTTCCCTCAGAGACCCAGTCCTCTGTTCTTAACGCTACCTCGCTGAAGCGGGAAATGGCGAATAGTATGAAAGAAAGAAATATATATATATATATATATATATATATATATATATATATATATATATATATATATATATATATATATATATATATATCGAGGATGTAAGTCATGTTTACCAGTAGGAAGAGGGAAAAGTGATTGGTTCCTAGTGAATGTTGGTTTGCGGAAGGGGTGCGTGATGTCTCTATCGTTGTTTAATTTGTTTATGGATGGGGTTGTTAGGGAGGTGAATGCAAGAGTTTTGGAGAGAGAAGCAATTATGCAGTTTGTTGTGGATGAGAGGGTTTGGGAAGTGAGTTAGTTGTTCGCTGATGTTACAGCGCTGGTGGCTGATTCGGGTGAGAAACTGCATAAGCTGGTGACTGAGTTTAGTAAAGTGTGTGAAAGAAGAAAGCTGGAAGTAAATGTGAATAAGAACAAGGTTGTTAGGTTCAGTAGGGTTGACGGGCAAGTTAATTGGGAGGTACGTTTTTAATGGAGAAAAACTGGAGGAAGTGAAGTGTTTTAGATATCTGAGACTGGATTTAGCAGCGGATGGAACCATGGAAGCGGAAGTGAGTCACAGGGTTGGGGAGGGGGGCGAAGGTTCTGGGAACGTTGAAAAATGTTTGGAAGGCGAGAACGTTATCTAGGAGAGCAAAAATGGGTATGTTTGAAGGAATAGTGCTTCCAACAATGTTAAACGATTGCGAGGCGTGGACTGTAGATAGGGTTGTGCGGAGGAGGGTGGATATGTCGGAAATGAGATGTTTGAGGACAATATGTGGTGTGAGGTGGTTTGATCAAGTAAGTAATGAAAGGGTAAGAGACATGTGTGGTAATAAAAAAGAGTGTGGTTGAGAGAGCAGAAGAGGGTGTATTGAAATGGTTTGGTCACTTGGAGAGAATGAGTGAGGAAAGATTGACAAAGAGGATATATTTGTCAGAGTTGGAGGGAACGAGAAGTGGGAGACCAAATTGGTAGTGGAAGGATGGAGTGAAAAAGATTTTGAGCGATCGGGGCCTAAACATGCAGGAGGGTGAAAGGCGTGCAAGGAATAAAGTGAATTGGAACGATGTGGTATACAAGTGTCGACGTGCTGTCAATGGATTGAACCAGGGCATGTGAAGCGTCTGGGATAAACCATGGAAAGTTTTTTGGGGCCTGAATGTGGAAAGGGAGCTGTGGTTTCGGTGCATTACACACGACAGCTAGAGACTGAGTGTAAAAGAATGTGGCCTTTGTTGTCTTTTCGTAGCGCTACCTCGCGCGCGCGCATGGGGAGAGGGGGGTACCATTTCATGTGTGGTGGAGTGGCGACGGGAAAGGATTAAGGCAGCAAGTATATATGTGTATATATGTGTATGTCTATGTATGTATACGTTGAAATGTATAGGTATGTATATGTGCGTGTGTGGGCGTTTATGTATATACATGTGTATGTGGGTGGGTTGGGCTATTCTTACGTCTGTTTTTTTGCTTATCCTCGCTAACGCGGGAGACAGCGACAAAGTATAATAGAAAAATGATATATATATATATATATATATATATATATATATATATATATATATATATATATATATATTATATTTTTATTTTTTTTTTTATTATACTTTGTCGCTGTCTCCCGCGTTTGCGAGGTAGCGCAAGGAAACAGACGAAAGAAATGGCCCAACCCCCCCCATACACATGTATATACATACGTCCACACACGCAAATATACATACCTACACAGCTTTCCATGGTTTACCCCAGACGCTTGACATGCCTTGATTCAATCCACTGACAGCACGTCAACCCTGGTATACCACATCGCTCCAATTCACTCTATTCCTTGCCCTCCTTTCACCCTCCTGCATGTTCAGGCCCCGATCACACAAAATCTTTTTCACTCCATCTTTCCACCTCCAATTTGGTCTCCCTCTTCTCCTCGTTCCCTCCACCTCCGACACATATATCCTCTTGGTCAATCTTTCCTCACTCATTCTCTCCATGTGCCCAAACCACTTCAAAACACCCTCTTCTGCTCTCTCAACCACGCTCTTTTTATTTCCACACATCTCTCTTACCCTTACGTTACTCACTCGATCAAACCACCTCACACCACACATTGTCCTCAAACATCTCATTTCCAGCACATCCATCCTCCTGCGCACAACTCTATCCATAGCCCACGCCTCGCAACCATACAACATTGTTGGAACCACTATTCCTTCAAACATACCCATTTTTGCTTTCCGAGATAATGTTCTCGACTTCCACACATTCTTCAAGGCCCCCAGAATTTTTGCCCCCTCCCCCACCCTATGATCCACTTCCGCTTCCATGGTTCCATCCGCTGCCAGATCCACTCCCAGATATCTAAAACACTTCACTTCCTCCAGTTTTTCTCCATTCAAACTCACCTCCCAATTGACTTGACCCTCAACCCTACTGTACCTAATAACCTTGCTCTTATTCACATTTACTCTTAACTTTCTTCTGTCACACACTTTACCAAACTCAGTCACCAGCTTCTGCAGTTTCTCACATGAATCAGCCACCAGCGCTGTATCATCAGCGAACAACAACTGACTCACTTCCCAAGCTCTCTCATCCCCAACAGACTTCATACTTGCCCCTCTTTCCAAAACTCTTGCATTTACCTCCCTAACAACCCCATCCATAAACAAATTAAACAACCATGGAGACATCACACACCCCTGCCGCAAACCTACATTCACTGAGAACCAATCACTTTCCTCTCTTCCTACACGTACACATGCCTTACATCCTCGATAAAAACTTTTCACTGCTTCTATATATATATATATATATATATATATATATATATATATATATATATATATATATATATATATTCCTATGAGTCCACGGGAAAAATGGAACACGATAAGTTCCCAGGTGCACTTTCGTATAATAATCACATCATCAGGGGAGACATAAGAGAGAAATATAACAGTCAGTTGATGTACAACGAAGACACGTAGCGAGGACGCCATTTGGTAAACATATGATTGTCCAAGACAGACAACAAGCGTATCATAAACTTATTATGTAGACAAGAAGGGGAATTGTTTATAAATTTTGTCAACAATAGAATTATCCAATTTGTATAGACCTTCGCTAATATTAAGATTGTAATTCTTTGTGTATTTAGTAATAGAAGATTCAGTGATATTTCTCTTGGTACTGGAGTTAGAGTGATTCTTTCTAATATATATATATATATATATATATATATATATATATATATATATATATATATATAATTTTTTTTTTTTGCTTTGTCGCTGTCTCCCGCGTTTGCGAGGTAGCGCAACGAAACAGACGAAAGAAATGGCCCAACCCACCCCCATACACATGTATATACATACGTCCACACACGCAAATATACATACATACACAGCTTTCCATGGTTTACCCCAGACGCTTCACATGCCCTGATTCAATCCACTGACAGCACGTCAACCCCGGTATACCACATCGATCCAATTCACTCTATTCCTTGCCCTCCTTTCACCCTCCTGCATGTTCAGGCCCCGATCACACAAAATCTTTTTCACTCCATCTTTCCACCTCCAATTTGGTCTCCCTCTTCTCCTCGTTCCCTCCACCTCCGACACATATATTCTCTTGGTCAATCTTTCCTCACTCATTCTCTCCATGTGCCCGAACCGTTTCAAAACACCCTCTTCCGCTCTCTCAACCACGCTCTTTTTATTTCCACACATCTCTCTTACCCTTACGTTACTTACTCGATCAAACCACCTCACACCACACATTGTCCTCAAACATCTCATTTCCAGCACATCCATCCTCCTGCGCACAACTCTATCCATAGCCCACGCCTCGCAACCATACAACATTGTTGGAACCACTATTCCTTCAAACATAACCATTTTTGCTTTCCGAGATAATGTTCTCGACTTCCACACATTCTTCAAGGCTACCAGAATTTTCGCCCCCTCCCCCACCCGATGATCAACTTCCGCTTCCATGGTTCCATCCGCTGCCAGATCCACTCCCAGATATCTAAAACACTTCACTTCCTCCAGTTTTTCTCCATTCAAACTCACCTCCCAATTGACTTGACCCTCAACCCTACTGTACCTAATAACCTTGCTCTTATTCACATTTACTCTTAACTTTCTTCTTTCACACACTTTACCAAACTCAGTCACCAGCATCTGCAGTTTCTCACATGAATCAGCCACCAGCGCTGTATCATCAGCGAACAACAACTGACTCACTTCCCAAGCTCTCTCATCCCCAACAGACTTCATACTTGCCCCTCTTTCCAAAACTCTTGCATTCACCTCCCTAACAACCCCATCCATAAACAAATTAAACAACCATGGAGACATCACACACCCCTGCCGCAAACCTACATTCACTGAGAACCAATCACTTTCCTCTCTTCCTACACGTACACATGCCTTACATCCTCGATAAAAACTTTTCACTGCTTCTAACAACTTGCCTCCCACACCATATATTCTTAATACCTTCCACAGAGCATCTCTATCAACTCTATCATATACCTTCTCCAGATCCATAAATGCTACATACAAATCCAGTTGCTTTTCTAAGTATTTCTCACATACATTCTTCAAAGCAAACACCTGATCCACACATCCTCTACCACTTCTGAAACCACACTGCTCTTCCCCAGTCTGATGCTCTGTACATGCCTTCACCCTCTCAATCAATATCCTCCCATATAATTTACCAGGAATACTCAACAAACTTATACCTCTGTAATTTGAGCACTCACTCTTATCCCCTTTGCCTTTGTACAATGGCACTATGCACGCATTCCGCCAATCCTCAGGCACCTCACCATGAGTCATACATACATTAAGTAACCTTACCAACCAGTCAACAATACAGTCACCCCCTTTTTTAATAAATTCCACTGAAATACCATCCAAACCTGCTGCCTTGCCGGCTTTCATCTTCCGCAAAGCTTTTACTACCTCTTCTCTGTTTACCAAATCATTTTCCCTAACCCTCTCACTTTGCACACCATCTCGACCAAAACACCCTATATCTGCCACTCTATCATCAAACACATTCAACAAACCTTCAAAATACTCACTCCATCTCCTTCTCACATCACCACTACTTGTTATCACCTCCCCATTTGCGCCCTTCACTGAAGTTCCCATTTGCTCCCTTGTCTTACGCACTTTATTTACCTCCTTCCAGAACATATTTCTATTCTCCCTAAAATTTAATGATACTCTCTCACCCCAACTCTCATTTGCCCTTTTTTCACCTCTTGCACCTTTCTCTTGACCTCCTGTCTCTTTCTTTTATACATCTCCCACTCAATTTCATTTTTTCCCTGCAAAAATCGTCCAAATGCCTCTCTCTTCTCTTTCACTAATACTCTTACTTCTTCATCCCACCACTCACTACCCTTTCTAATCAACCCACCTCCCACTCTTCTCATGCCACAAGCATCTTTTGCGCAATCCATCACTGATTCCCTAAATACATCCCATTCCTCCCCCACTCCCCTTACTTCCATTGTTCTCACCTTATATATATATATATATATATATATATATATATATATATATATATATATATATATATATATATATATATATATTTATACTATTCGCCATTTCCCGCGTTAGCGAGGTAGCGTTAAGGACAGAGGACTGGGCCTTTGAGGGAATATCCTCACCTGGGCCCCTTCTCTGTTCCTTCTATTGGAAAAAAAAAAAAAAAACGAGAGGGGAGGATTTCCAGCCACCCGCTCCCTCCCCTTTTAGTCGCCTTCTACGACACGCAGGGAATACGTGGGAAGTATTCTTTCTCCCCTATCCCCAGGGATAATATATATATATATATATATATATATATATATATATATATATATATATATATATATATATTTATATATATGTATATATGATACAGTGGCAGATATAGGGTGTTTTGGTCGAGGTGGTGTGCAAAGTGAGAGGGTTAGGGAAAATGATTTGGTAAACAGAGAAGAGGTAGTAAAAGCTTTGCGGAATATGAAAGCCGGCATGGCAACAGGTTTGGATGGTATTGCAGTGGAATTTATCGAAAAAGGGGGTGACTGTATTGTTGACTGGTTGGTAAGGTTATTTAATGTATGTATGATTCATGGTGAGGTGCCTGAGGATTGGCGGAATGCGTGCATAGTTCCATTGTACAAAGGCAAAGGGGATAAGAGTGAGTGCTCAAATTACAGAGGTATAAGTTTGCTGAGTATTCCTGGTAAATTATATGGGAGGGTATTGATTGAGAGGGTGAAGGCATGTACAGAGCATCAGATTGGGGAAGAGCAGTGTGGTTTCAGAAGTGGTAGAGGATGTGTGGATCAGGTGTTTGCTTTGAAGAATGTATGTGAGAAATACTTAGAAAAGCAAATGGATTTGTATGTAGCATTTATGGATCTGGAGAAGGCATATGATAGAGTTGATAGAGATGCTCTGTGGAAGGTACTAAGAATATATGGTGTGGGAGGCAAGTTGTTAGAAGCAGTGAAAAGTTTTTATCGAGGATGTAAGGCATGTGTACGTGTAGGAAGAGAGGAAAGTGATTGGTTCTCAGTGAATGTAGGTTTGCGGCAGGGGTGTGTGATGTCTCCATGGTTGTTTAATTTGTTTATGGATGGGATTGTTAGGGAGGTGAATGCAAGAGTTTTGGAAAGAGGGGCAAGTATGAAGTCTGTTGGGGATGAGAGAGCTTGGGAAGTGAGTCAGTTGTTGTTCGCTGATGATACATCGCTGGTGGCTGATTGTGTAAGAAACTGCAGAAGCTGGTGACTGAGTTTGGTAAAGTGTGTGAAAGAAGAAAGTTAAGAGTAAATGTGAATAAGAGCAAGGTTATTAGGTACAGTAGGGTTGAGGGTCAAGTCAATTGGGAGGTAAGTTTGAATGGAGAAAAACTGGAGGAAGTAAAGTGTTTTAGATATCTGGGAGTGGATCTGGCTGCGGATGGAACCATGGAAGCGGAAGTAGATCATAGGGTGGGGGAGAGGGCGAAAATCCTGGGAGCCTTGAAGAATGTGTGGAAGTCGAGAACATTATCTCGGAAAGCAAAAATGGGTATGTTTGAAGGAATAGTGGTTCCAACAATGTTGTATGGTTGTGAGGCGTGGGCTATGGATAGAGTTGTGCGCAGGAGGATGGATGTGCTGGAAATGAGATGTTTGAGGACAATGTGTGGTGTGAGGTGGTTTGATCGAGTAAGTAACGTAAGGGTAAGAGAGATGAGTGGAAATAAAAAGAGCGTGGTTGAGAGAGCAGAAGAGGGTGTTTTGAAATGGTTTGGGCACATGGAGAGAATGAGTGAGGAAAGATTGACCAAGAGGATATATGTGTCGGAGGTGGAGGGAACGAGGAGAAGTCGGAGACCAAATTGGAGGTGGAAAGATGGAGTGAAAAAGATTTTGTGTGATCGGGGCCTAAACATGCAGGAGGGTGAAAGGAGGGCAAGGAATAGAGTGAATTGGATCGTTGTGGTATACCGGGGTTGACGTGCTGTCAGTGGATTGAATCAGGGCATGTGAAGCGTCTGGGGTAAACCATGGAAAGCTGTGTAGGTATGTATATTTGCGTGTGTGGACGTATGTATATACATGTGTATGGGGGTGGGTTGGGCCATTTCTTTCGTCTGTTTCCTTGCGCTGCCTCGCAAACGCGAGAGACAGCGACAAAGCAAAAATATATATATATATATATATATATATATATATATATATATATATATATATATATATATATATATGTACATACATACTGAAACAAGGACAAGAGTCGAGGCAACACGGATTTAAACCACAGGCTCGTGTTAGTTCTGGCGCAGACGTATTTGGACCTGACTATAGTTAGACTGACTCAGGGTGAAAATGAATATTTCTTGTAAAATTAACCGACTTTTTTAATTGTACAAGTGATTTGTTTGCGTTTTTTTTAAGCACCCAGAGACATGGGTCCCTGTAGGTGATGTCGTCGACTGACAGACGTTTGGCCTAGCGTTGCCCCCAGACCAGGTGGGTGTGGAGGACGATGCGGATGTTTTTAGCAGTGACTCGTTTCTCCCATGTCAGGTGCCCCACTGAACTTATGAATACACACACACACACACACACACACACACACACACACACACACACACACATGTGCGACTCTCTCCCCTTTTTGTACAAATAGGTAATTACATATGTAAGTTTTTGAGTCATTAAGATGATTGAATGAGGGATTATGTCAGTGATGTGGAGAGTGATAGCAGTGCAGGGACGGTGGTAGTAGCATCTCTGGAGCGGTGGTAGGAAGTGTTGGGGGCGGTAGTAGCTTTGTGGTGTTGGTGAGTGGTGGTGATGGTGATGTTACATGCAGGACCGGTTCTTCGAAAGTGGAAGGTACAAGAAGTGTGTGGCGTTTTCTTTTTCTATCATTTTTAAACGCCTACTATTTCATCTGTCTCCCCCACATTCATTTGCTCATCCTTTTTATTATTCATTTTTTTAAGTATCATCATTTTCATTGACCGCTTCGTCACTCATGCCTCACCTTGTTCATGTATACTGCCAAGTCTTGAGACCTTTTACTCACCGCCTCACTAACGTCACCACCACCTTTAGCAGTACGGTACTCACGTATCACTTGTTACTCATCAACTTTTTCATCATCCCAGACCACCAAGTCTCTCCGTCAGCCTCCCTCTCACGCTGCCTGGCTCGAGGTAGGGGCAGTTTTGGCTGCTGGGGTCTGTAATCTTTTGATTACCTGTTTGCTCCAATCCCTTCTGCGTTGATGATGCCTCTCTAGCATGACGGTGCAACCAGCACGAAGGTACGTGGCCCCCCACTCCTTGAGCATGACGGGCGCCAGCTGCCCGTCCGTACGTACGGTGGTACGGCCTTTGAGCACGGACGTTACGTTCCTTGAGGACGACACTACAACTCTTGGGTTTCATGGCTGTTGTCCTCGACCTTAGAAAGTCGTACCGTCATGTTTGCCACTGTTATGATGCTATCATGTTGCTGGTGATGCACACATACGTCGTCTTGACACGTATCTGCTGTAGCCAATCCCACCACCAGCCCGGGGCAAGAGCGGCTCTTGAAGAATTTCTTGATTGCTATGATGCTCGGGGATTTTTATTTTCAGTATATTGCTTGCGGCGAAGGATTATGACTTTGTTTTAAGTGGGGCTAAAGCGGCGACGTGTGCCTAGCTGGAGTGACATTAGAGATGAAGCTGACATGGCAGCTCGTAAAGTTCTTGTCGAGTAGCACTTCAACACAGACCTTACGGAAGGATGACCTTGCCTACATAGTTGCACAGACCACAGACGACGGCTTGGTTTATATTAAGACTTCGATGTTGTAAGACTGATGGAAGAGCCTTACCTAAATCTGGCTATGGTCGCGCAAGTGTGCGTACTCATGTGACTCTCAGTGGCTCACATCCTCCTTCCAGGAAAACCTAACGTGTACCCCAAGTCTTGAATCATGTGCCCGAAGATGTGGATGACAACGTATTGCCATGAGGGTCCTCATTTCTCACAAACTCTTTTAAAGTTATCTCGATATGCTGAATTAGACATTATCTCAGAGAAAGTTTTTGGCCTTGAGGGTCATCAAATAGGTCTCTCTCTCTCTCTCTCTCTCTCTCTCTCTCTCTCTCTCTCTCTCTCTCTCTCTCTCTCTCTCTCTCTCTCTCTCTCTGAGGGGGCGAATTTACTAGGCAGCTCCCCACACTCGAGGTGCAAAGTAGTGGATGGATTGCCTCTGGTACCAACAGCTCACTCCTTAACCAGGACGGTATGACCCTTGTCACAACACGACGTTACAACCCTTGAACGCGACGGTACGACCCTTGATCATGACGGTGCGGCCCAGAGGAAGCAAGCAGCCCTGGTCTTTGACCTAACCCTTAAGGGGCAAACGCGGTATCTTACCCAGGGGTTTTTCCGTCATGCTCAGAGGGCGTCCCATGTTAAACCCTGGTTGTAACGCTATGCTCAAGAGTTTAAGAGTAGGTAAGTGATGAACCAGAGTTTAAGGACTTGATTTCATCCACACCTACAATACCATCTTATGGCCATGGATACAAGCACCGTAAACCTTGGTGTTGCTGATACACCACCATGCTACCCCCTGTATGTGTTGCAAGAATGAGCTCATGTGTGTCTCTAGACGATTCTTATCTCTTCTCATGAACACCTTGACACCTTCCGTCTCGCCTGATGGCCTCTACCTTCTGTTGTGTGATTCACAGATTGTTTCATTTAATATCGATATCGCTGTCACGAGGAGAGATTTCTTAAATTCTTTTTCTCTCTTTCTTGATCGCCGTTTTCCCGCGTTAGCCGTTTGCTCTCATTATTATATAGATCAGTTGTGTTAGAATGACACTGCGACTGTCGGGAGATATTTGAACCCTCCGACCCCTAGTGGTTAATCTACTGTTATTTAGCATGGCTTGATGTGTAATGACCTTCGGTACCACGATACGAGCCTAGGGTCCATTTGGCACCAGTTATCGCTGCCTTCAACATTACCTCGTACTACCTCTGAGTTATGCTGCTACCGCCTTCCCTGTCATTATCACGACAATCATCACCACACTACTAATAGCACCATCGTTCACTTATACTTCCAAGGGTCGACCGTCCTGCTCAAGGGTCGTACCGTCCTGCTCAAGGGTCGTATCGTCATGCTCAAGGGTCGTATCATCGTGCTCAATGGTCGTACCGTCGTGCACAAGGGTCGTACCTCATGCTCAAGGGTCGTATCTTCGTGCTCAAGAGTCGTCTTGTCCTTCTTTTGCGTCGTACCTTCGTGCTCAAGGGTCGTATCGTCGTGCTCAGTGGTCGTATTGTCGTGCTCAGTGGTCGTATTGTCGTGCTCAAGAGTCGTATCATCGTGCTCAATGGTCGCACCGTCGTGCACAAGGGTCGTACCGTCGTGCTGAAGATCGTATCGTCGTGCTCGAGTAGTATCGTCGTGCTGAAGAGTCGTACCGTCGTGCTCAATAGTCGTACCGTCGTGCTTAAGGGTTGTATCGTCGTGTTAAGGGTCATACCTTCGTGCTCAAGGGTCGTATCGTCGTGCTCAAAGGTCGTATCGTCCTGTTCAATGGTCGTACCGTCGTGCTCAAGGGTCGTACCGTCGTGCTCAAGGGTCGTATCGTCGTCCTCAAGGGTCGTACCGTCGTGCTCAAGGGTCGTATCGTCGTGCTTGGGGATCGCATAGTCGTGCTCAAGGGTCGTATCGTCGTGCCCAAAGGTCGTTTCGTCGTGCTCAAGGGTCATTTGGTCGTGCTCAAGGGTCGTATCGTCGTGCTCAAGGGTCGTATCGTCGTGCTCAAGGGTAGTATCGTCGTGCTCAAGGGTCGTACCGTCGTGCTCAAGGGTCGTATCGTCGTGCTCAATGGTAGTATCGTCGTGCTCAAGGGTCGTACCGTCGTGCTCAAGGGTCGTATCGTCGTGCTTGGGGGTCGTATAGTCGTGCTCAAGGGTCGTATCGTCGTGCCCAAAGGTCGTTTCGTCGTGCTCAAGGGTCATTTGGTCGTGCTCAAGGGTCGTATCGTCGTGCTCAAGGGTAGTATCTTCGTGCTCAAGGGTCGTATCGTCGTGCTCAAGGGTCGTATCGTCGTGCTCAAGGGTCGCACCGTCGTGCTCAAGGGTCTATTGTCGTGCTCAAGAGTACTACCGCTGTGCTCAATGGTCGTAACGTCGTGCTCAAGGGTCGTACCGTCGTGCTCAAGGGTCGTATCGTCGTGCTCAAGGGCCGTACCGTCGTGCTCAAGGGTCGTATCGTCGTGCTCAAGGGTCGTATCGTCGTGCTCAAAGGTCGTATCGTCGTCCTCGAGGGTCGTACCGTCGTGCTCGAGGGTCATATCGTCGTGCTCAAGGGTCGTATCATCGTGCTCAAGGGCCGTACCGTCCTGCTCAAGGGTCTTATCGTCCTGCTCAAGGGTCGCACCGTCGTGCTCTAGGGTCGTACCGTCGTGCTCAAGGGTCGTACCGTCGTGCTTGAGGGTCGTATAGTCATGCTCAAGGGTCGTATCGTCGTGCTCAAGGGCCGCACCGTCCTGCTCAAGGGTCCTATCGTCCTGCTCAAGGGTCGCACCGTCGTGCTCTAGGGTCGTACCGTCGTGCTCAAGGGTCGTACCATCGTGCTTAAGGGTCGTATAGTCATGCTCAAGGGTCGTTTCGTTGTGCTCAGGGGTCGTATCGACGTGCTCAAAGGTCGTTTCGTCGTGCTCAAGGGTCGTTCCGTCCTGCTCAATTGTCGTACCATCATGCTTAAGGGTCGTATCGTCGTGCTCAAGGGTCGTATCGTCATGCTCAAGGGTCGCACCGTCGTGCTCAAGGGTCTTATCGTCGTGATCAAGGGTCGTATCGTCGTGCTCAAGGGTAGCATCGTCGTGCTCAGGGGTCGTACCGTCGTACTCAAGGGTCGTACCGTCATGCTCAAGGGTCGTGTCGTCGTGTTCAATTGTCGTACCGTCATGATCAAGGGTTGTATCGTCGTGCTCAGGGGTTGTATCGTCGTGCTCAAGGGTAGTATCGTCGTGCTCAAGGGTCGCACCGTCGTGCTCATGGGTTGTATCGTCGTGCTCAAGAGTCGTATCGTCGCGCTCAAGGGTCGTATCGTCATGCTCAGGGGTCGTATAGTCGTGCTCAAGGGTCGTATCGTCGTGCTCAAGGGTCGTACCGTCGTGATCAAGGGTTTTACCGTCGTGATCAAGGGTTGTTGTATCGTCGTGCTCAATTGTCGTACCGTCGTGATCAAGGGTTGTACCGTCGTGATCAAGGGTTGTATCGTCGTGCTCAATTGTCGTACCGTCGTGCTCAGTTGTCGTACCGTCGTGATCAAGGGTTGTACCGTCGTGATCAAGGATTGTATCGTCGTGCTCAAGGGTCGTATCGTCGTGCACAAGGGTCGTATCGTCGTCTTCCGAGGGTTCTGGAAAAGTCTAAGACGATTGTTCTGTGCCTAGTGATGGTCGTCCTTGAAGACCTTACATTAATCTCAGCCTTTAGGTGTGAGGCTGGGGACATGGTACTTCAACCTGGTGGTGGTCTCCGAGCGGCGGAGGCATTGACCTGCATGCCACAGGGATGCTTCTGGGAGTCGAACGAGCCACTTGCTAGGGAATATGCCGGGGAAATCACTTGCTAGGACCCTCAGCTGATGGGCCACTTACGCCATGAGTGCTGAATGGCTGGGAGGTAGATAATGAACGTGTGCAACCAACCCACTTGGAAGATTAAGCCACCAGATACGGTGATCAGGCGTGGCAGCGAGTCGGTAGCTCGATCAAGCACGTGTCATATTCACTTGCAAGGACGATGAGGAGGCGAATGAGGCAGTGAGGTGTGTGTGTGTGTGTGTGAGAGAGAGAGAGAGAGAGAGAGAGAGAGAGAGAGAGAGAGAGAGAGAGAGAGAGAGAGAGAGAGAGAGAGAGAGAGAGAGAGAGTCGTGAAGTGAAACTTGCTGCGGGCGGCAGGAGCAGCAGCGAGGCCGAGACGGCTTTAGATGTGATTCATTCTTGTACTCCTACTGACACTGCTACTTTCCCTTGCGCCACCACCCAGCAGATTACTGTACTAGCTGGGTGGTGAGCCCCAGTCACTTGCCTCATATTCACGCGTATCTTTGTGCGCTAGAGTTTGTCGAGTGCCTGTAACGTCTGGCCGACACACGACGTAACGCATGGCTTGATAAATGAAATTATTTAACTAACCTTCGCCTCTTCCCAAGACACCCTCCTCCCCCCCCCCCCCCCCCATTCCACGAACGCTAGACCTTCCCCAAGCAGATTTAGTCGTATGTGTAAGACCAGGGAAAAATCTTACCATAAAAGACATTGGCTTTATTGGCCGTGGATGCCCGATTTCGTACATAAAGGTTGGAAACTCTTTACGGTGTGGTTTAAGGCTGGAATGTGTTTAGAAGTAGGGTGCCGTCCGGATTGAAGTGTATATGAGCGGGAGTTGTGTCTTCAGTATGCCACGATAGGTGGGTGTTGGTGGCAGTTACAGAAACGTTCACGTCTTCAGATTTAACGCTGATATTCAGGGATGTATAGGCACATTTTCTCTTTCTCTGCAGGAAGTGAGAACGATGAGACTAACCATTTGAACATATATGGTCCCTCCAGCTTTATAGGGTTGCGTTACATGCTGACGTTCTTAAAGATGTGAATAGAATGAGGACGATTTCGTCACGTGCCAGACAGGAGGGTAGAAAGATGTGATATACGGGCAAGTAGGACAGACCGTCCACGGGCCGAAGGGAGCATGTCTTAATGGTCCTCGTTATCCGACACATGACCTTACTCGCATTCCTCATGATCTGAGTTTCAGCATGGCCGCCAGTCCGCCCGCCTGCCTTGCCCTACTTAATATCACTCGTATGTTTATCGTATCCTCCGATAGTAGCTGTTTTCATGCTCGTAGTCAGAGCTTCTCCTTTTTGTATTCATGTTAGAGCTCAGGCAAATGTGCAACTGAGTACTCTATTCAGAATGATCACTTTAACGCTATATATATATATATATATATATATATATATATATATATATATATATATATATATATATATATAGGGATAGGGGATTAAGAATACTTCCCACGTATTCCCTGCGTGTCGTAGAAGGCGACTAAAAGGGGAGGGAGCGGGGGGCTGGAAATCCTCCCCTCTCGTTTTTTTTTTTAATTTTCCAAAAGAAGGAACAGGGGGGGCCAGGTAAGGATATTCCCAAAAAGGCCCAGTCCTCTGTTCTTAGTGCCACCTCGCTAACGCGGGAAATGGCGAATAGTTTAAAAGAAAAGAAAGAAAAGAATTTTTTTTTTTTTTCTTTTAAATTTTCCAAAAGAAGGAACAGAGAAGGGGGCCATATGAGGATATTCCCTCAAAGGCCCAGTCCTCTGTTCTTAACGCTACCTCGCTGATGCGGGAAATGGCGAATAGTATGAAAAAATATATATATATATATATATATATATATATATATATATATATATATATATATATATATATATATATATATATATATATATATATTATCCCTGGGGATAGGGGAGAAAGAATACTTCCCACGTATTCCCTGCATGTCGTAGAAGGCGACTAAAAGGGGAGGGAGCGGGGGGCTGGAAATCTTCCCCTCTCGTTTTTTTTTTAATTTTCCAAAACAAGGAACAGAGAAGGGGGCCAGGTGAGGATATTCCCTCCAAGGCCCAGTCTTCTGTTCTTAACGCTACCTCGCTAACGCGGGAAATGGCGAATAGTTTGAAAGAAAAATATATATATATATATATATATATATTGTAGCTTAAGCCAGCTACCCAAATTTATCGATCAACTTCCAAAGGATGAACAGCTGGGTTGCCTGCGGACCGACTACCGTGACCAGGATTTGATCCTCTGCGGGCTCGACCCCGGGCGGCCCATGAGTGCTTTACGGGCAGCAAATTTTCTTGGAATTTATTTAGTGTCTTTTGAAGGTATTGGTGTCTCGTATAATGTCAGTCTTTGTGCTTTTTTTCTTCTTCCGCGAGCGATGCATCATCAGTCGCTGTCTGTCTGGCTTGTTGCCCAAGCAGAGAGTGAAAGCAGAAAGCGCAAGTTACCCCTCCTCCGCCTCCTCCTCCTTTCCCTCCCTCTCCCCAAGCCTCCTCAGGTCAGGGGAGGGAAGGGTTTGAAGGTAGAGTCATGCTATGTTCCCTGTTCGCTGTAAACTGATTTTTGTTGTTGTTGTTGTTCCCTTAGTAATGCGGTTCATGGTGATGGAAGTAGGCTGTGACCCTTGTTTACCTCGGGTCTGTAGAGAGAGGAGAAAGCTCTCTTTAACCCCATAAATCACGGAGATTCGATCCTTGAACTGGACGGTATGACCGTAGAGCACGACGGTATCAGTCCTTGAATATGATGATAGCACGTCCCGTAAGCCTGACCCTTTAATAGGCAGGAGGATGGTACCGTCGTGCTTCAGGAGTCAATGCTTGCAGGGATGCAAGCTTTTGTTCTTACTTTGAGAGAGTGATAGTACAGAGGGGGAAAAGGGTTACCAACCCTTTCCCGCCCTTCTCAGTACCAGTGGGTGCTATTCTTTTTTCGCCTGATCCTAGAGGGATAAGACTGGAACAGCCACGCGACTTGAAGGCTGCCATCTTGAGAAGTGAGGAAGACATGCTATCAGTGTGTGTGTGTGTGTGTGTGTGTGTGTGTGTGTGTGTGTTTCTGTTGGGTATGAGAATGGCTGGTAGAGTGATAGGGGTGTGGCGGGATGGGTCCTGTGGTGCTCTGCTGAGCGGGGGCCAGGCACGAACATGCCTTCCTCCACTTGACCCATTCTTAAGCCGAGGTCTTGTCTCGAACCATTGGCGATCCGCCTCGTAAAGAGAAGTGGTTCGCAAGGGTTCGACTGATTTTATACGCGGTGACACGTAAGTGAGGGTTTGCTGTGCATAGCCTGCTTTTTACAGTGAATGTCTGTGAAGGAAAGAAATGTATGGCGATAACGTACTAAAGCGAAGACCGTTTTCGTCAGTTTGGAGACGGCTGATGTGAACATAAGTGATAGGATCTGTGGGGAAAATATATCGTATGACTGTTGTTCTGGCGTTCACCTGCATCATGATTTAAGATGAACACTGCCTCATAGTGACGGAACACGAGACGCTTTCGGTTAAGAGTCTTTCCCGTACACGACTTTAGGGGGAATTCTCATTACTCTAAACGTAGTGTCAAGGGTATGCAACTCACGATCTCTGGACCAGAGATGCCATATAGGGAGACAGACGCCGGGCCATCATTGGTGCCAAGCTTCTTTTTCCCTTTTTTTTAAATATTAAGCTTCGCCCACCGCTCAGGTCCTTTAATAGGCGAGTAGGAAAGTTCTCGTTGTGGTAAGATGGACTGATATATCGTAGGAACGTCGGCCAGTGCTGGTGCTCGCCACTCAGTAAGAGTAACTGATGCAGGGAACACTCTATGAGTGACACTGGGAACCACCACTTTACTACCAATTGTCAACTTAAGTACGTGGCTGCTCCCAAAATATCTGATGATGTTATATGTATCTAATCTGATTTACAGAGGATGGTGAATATTAAGGACAAAGTAAATTTAATCGGCTGATACACAAACCCAGTAAATGAATGAACAGTTGAGATCAAAAGAGGCGAGATAAGCGGCATGTTACCTTGGACGAGAAGATAAGTGCCAACTCCAGCACTGCAGTGAGTGGGTGCCTCGGCTGATTACGGTGTAGTGAGTGAAGGCCTATGGTTGTGGCACTGTGGTAATTGAGGGCCTCGGCTGTGGTATTGTAGCGAGGATCTCGGTTGTGGAACTGTAGCGAGGGCCTTGGTTGTGGCACTGTAGCGAGGGCCTCGGTTGTTTTTGCGGGTGAGGGGAGCTATGCGAGGCGTGGTGTGCACGACCCCCCCGCCGCCCACGGCCTGCACCATGCCCTCAGCCCTCACCAGCCACACCACCGCCAGCACTATGTCCTCAGACCTCACCAGCCACACCTCCACCGGCACTCATGTTGTCTGGAGGTACGAACACTCGATGCCGCCTTGGCCGGACTCGGAGTCGGGGATAGAGGATTCCCCGGACAGTGTGGATGGTGGGATGATGCCTCTATCCCCGCCCATTCCGATCCCTAGCCCCCGCCGGAGTAGTCTCCAGCCCTCTCGGCCATGCGTGTCGTCTCCCACTGAGGCGGAACCCCAGCAACGTCGGACAAGTGCCTCTGCGCCCGCCACTGCTTCCCACGAGGATGAGACCCCGTCGCCGCCACCCCCGCCCTCGCCCCTGCTAGCGACGTCCACTCCTCCCGCAGCCCCTGAACCCCCCGAGGAGGGCGCGGCCGAGAGAGGACATGGGGTCCCAACGATACAGATAAGCGAGGTACAGTACCGGGCTTCGCCTTCCTTAGTGGACTGAACAGCTGGCCCACTTGATCCCCTTAAATACAACGAACTAACACCATTGATTGTGTTGTCTGAGCCTCCCGAGTACAATGGCGCCAGTCATTGTACTTATGTGTTAATTCAAAGCAATTAAGAGGTTAAAGTATTTCCTATAACCAGTCAGTTTTTGTATTTCATCTTGCAGTTAACCTTTGTCCCCTCCGTGCCTCGTTTGTTCTTTATAGGTTTGTTACACTCTTCCCTTCTAGACTATCTTTCCATAAGCACACTTACACGACCAGATTTTTTCATCATACAAATTCGTTTCCTAGCCCCGTATTTCAGTGGTTTTATTTAAGTATCAATAAATTTTCCAAAAGAGGGAACAGAGGGGGCCAGGTGGGGATATTCCAAAAAGGGCCCAGTCCTCTGTTCCTAACGCTACCTCGCTAACGCGGGAAATGGCGAATAGTTTAAAAGAAAAAGAAATATATATATATATATATATATATATATATATATATATATATATATATATATATATATATATTTTTTTTTTTTTTTTTTTTCAAACTATTCGTCATTTCCCGCGTTAGCGAGGTAGCGTTAAGAACAGAGAACTGGGTCACTGAGGGAATATCCTCACCTGGCCCCCTTCTCTGTTCCTTCTTTTGGAAAATTAAAAAAAATTGAGAGGGGAGGATTTCCAGCCCCCCGCTCCCTCCCCTTTTAGTCGCCTTCTACGACACGCAGGGAATACGTGGGAAGTATTCTTTCTCCCCTATCCCCAGGGATATATATAACATATATACATGTATATATATATATATATATATATATATATATATATACACACACACGTACATATTCATTCTTGCTCACCTTCATCCATTCCTGAAGCCACCCTGCCCCACAGGAAACAGCACAAATGCATGAAGGAAAAGAAAACAGACATTTACATTCTCCTCTCTTACCCCACATACTAGATTGCTCTTTCCCGTGCTAGCAAGGTAGTTCCAGAAACAGATGAAGAAAGGCCACATTCGCTCTCCAGCTATTACATGTAATGCATCACGTCCACAGCTCCCTATCCACAACCAGTCCCCAGAGACCTTTCCATGGTTTACACTGGATGCTTCACATGTCCTCGTACACTCCAATGACAGCACTCTGACCCCAGCATACTTTATTCGAGTTCACTCTATTCCATGCAAATCTTTCACCCTCCTGCATGTTCAGGCTCCAATCACTTTAAATCTTTTTCACTCCACATTTCCATCTCCAATATATATATATATATTGTTGGAACCACTATTCCTTCAAACATACCCATTTTTGCTTTCTGAGATAATGTTCTCGGCTTCCACACATTCTTCAAGGCTCCCAGGATTTTCGCCCCCTCCCCCACCCTATGATTCACTTCCGCTTCCATGGTTCCATCCGCTGCCAGATCCACTCCCAGATATCTAAAACACTTTACTTCCTCCAGTTTTTCTCGATTCAAACTTTTTTTGTATGGTTGTATGGTTGCGAGGCGTGGGCTATGGATAGAGTTGTGTGCAGGAGGGTGGATGTGCTGGAAATGAGATGTTTGAGGACAATGTGTGGTGTGAGGTGGTTTGATCGAGTAAGTAATGTAAGGGTAAGAGAGATGTGTGGAAATAAAAAGAGCGTCGTTGATAGAGCAGAAGAGGGTGTTTTGAAATGGTTTGGGCACATGGAGAGAATGAGTGAGGAAAGATTGACCAAGGGGATATATGTGTCGGAGGTGGAGGGAACGAGGAGAAGTGGGAGACCAAATTGGAGGTGGAAAGATGGAGTGAAAAAGATTTTGTGTGATCGGGGCCTGAACATGCAGGAGGGTGAAAGGAGGGCAAGGAATAGAGTGAATTGGATCGATGTGGTATACCGGGGTTGATGTACTGTCAGTGGATTGAATCAGGGCATGTGAAGCGTCTGGGGTAAACCATGGAAAGTTGTGTGGGGCCTGGATGTGGAAAGGGAGCTGTGGTTTCGGGCATTATTGCATGACAGCTAGAGACTGAGTGTGAACGAATGGGGCCTTTTTTGTCTTTTCCTAGTGCTACCTCGCACACATGAGGGGGGAGGGGGATGGTATTCCATGTGTGGCGAGGTGGCGATGGGAGTGAATAAAGGCAGACAGTGTGAATTGTGTGCATGGGTATATATGTATGTGTCTGTGTGTGTATATATATGTGTAAATTGAGATGTATAAGTATGTATATTTGCGTGTGTGGACGTGTATGTATATACATTGTGTATGGAGGTCGGTTGGGCCATTTCTTTCGTCTGTTTCCTTGCGCTACCTCGCAAACGCGGGAGACAGCGACAAAGCAAATAAATATATATATATATATATATATATATATATATATATATATATATATATATATATATATATATATATCCCTGGGGATAGGGGATTAAGAATACTTCCCACGTATTCCCTGCGTGTCGTAGAAGGCGACTAAAAGGGGAGGGAGCGGGGGGCTGGAGATCCTCCCCTCTCGTTTTTTTTTTTTTTTTCCAAAAGAAGGAACAGAGAATTGGCCAGGTGAGGGTATTCCCTCAAAGGCCCAGTCCTCTGTTCTTAACGCTACCTCGCTAATGCGGGAAATGGCGAATAGTTTGAAAGAAAAGAAAGATATATATATATATATATATATATATATGTTAGTACGCAAGTATGCTGTACAATTGCATGTCTGCTTGTGGGTCCCCACCACTAGCCAGACCGAATACTCGGCAAGCTGTTGCGTCATATGTTGGCAACTCAAGGTGGGCCGTTTTGATAACTTTTTGTTTTCTTACGCCTCAAAGCTTTAGGTTCTCAACCTTTTCATGTCTTTCCAAACAACTATGACTTGGCACATTTTAAAAGAAAGGATATTACTCCCTCCAGAATCTGTAAATACTTTCCCTTGTTTTCTTTTCCCCTTCATTAACCTCTATATTTCAATTAAGGCCTTACCTTGTGGACTTTCGTCCGTGACCGGAGCCTCAAACTTTAAAACAAAAAAGGTAGCAACGATAATGAACAGACATGAATTGGAAGAGTAATAAAGAATATCTTGTCCACAGTTTGTTAATTCTGATTATTAATATGACATGTCAGTAACTACAAGCACTTAGCGTCACCTATGATGGCGATCAGTGTCATACTTTCATCAATACTTGGTGCAAATATCTCAACCTAGCAATGCTTGCATTACATAAAGTGTCAACCGTTTTAGTAAGATGAACATCAGAATTCCATATGATAACCTGCTCAGATGATGTAAGCTTCATTTTAGCGTATCCCAGCAACACTTTGATATACCCAAGTAAGGTAACTTCTGATTGAGAATAACGAAAATTTATCTAACTCCCTGATCTAACTTTACACCCACAGTGTTTCACGGATAATGTGCAGAATAATTTTGCTGGAACGTGTGCTGTGCTTGAATTTAGAAATAAACTACGATTTGTCAGGAGGAGGACTTTCTCATGTTTATTATGAAGATATATGAGCATGGCTGTAGCTTTTGTGTTAAACAAAAACACTTTCCCTCTTTCATACTTACTAAGAGTTGGCAGTGTATGGTGGGTAACATGAGTTGTGACATTAAATGTGAAGGATTTCCAGTGTACCAGACCTTTCAAGCCCCCTTACTCTGGTTTAATATTACCGGCAAAAGAAGAGAGCTCTTAGACATTATACATATACGAGGAGTCACCGTTGTTGATATAAACCGTAAACAAATGGAAAATTTCGGTGCGCCTCATGAGTGTTCACGAAAATAGATATTTTCAGTTTCGGCAGTATTGCCTTTTCAGCTGTATTCAGCTTTGTTACGCAGGGTATGTAGGAACTGTCATTATGCTTTAAATGAAACTAACACGGGTTTACGTGTTTACAAATGTTTTCAAATAGAATCATATTGTGAATGAAGGTGACTAATTCTATGAATAATGTTCATAGGAGCATTTGTACATGAGAATTTCTTTTAATTTCAAATTTTTACCCCTGAATTAAAGTAACTTAAAGAGCTAAACACCTTGTTTGGTCAGGTGGAACGTGCTTTCATTGTGTCGCCTGAGATTGAATTAAAAAGACTGGAAATGTGATAATTATACCAGTATAACTGTATACCAGCAGGATGCACGATTACGAGTATTTGTTTTTCAGACATGCGCATTCTGTCTCTCTAAACGCCTGAAGCAGTTAGGCTACCCAATATATATATAGAATTAAATGACGTTGTTAACATAAAGCCCAGTACTTATAAAAAGCTGTAACAGGGAATGAATCTGGAATCTTGGCAAAGAATTACAATTTAGACCATTGGAACTCCGTATAAATGTTGATTTTCAGATGATCATTTTCACTTTTATTTCCCTCGTGGTAACCAAGTTGCACTTTAGGGGACAAGAGTGTAAGGCGGAACACCCTTTTTAGTCAGTGGTGAAATTGTTTTATTACTTGAAACATGCTTGGGCATTTTTGTTTGTGGGGGGGGGAGGGTTGTTTGTGAAGTGCGTGGTAACGTAACGAAGTCGATATGTGAAACAAAAAATGGTCAGTAATTTTCAAATTTAAGTAATAACAATTAGATGGTCAGTGATTTTCAAACTTAAGTAATAACAGTTTGATGTCCATCCTACGTAACACACTAGATAATGTTTTAAAAGAAAAATCTACTTGGGAACTGATATCATGAAATGTACGTGCTTCTGTCTAGGAATGCAGACAGTATTGAAAAAGTTATTTTATTCTTCCACCGCACATTGTTTAATGATCATGCGTGTAGAATTGCGGATACAGCTCATTAATAAAAGAAAGGTATGGCAGTATCAGGGGAACAATTAAATGTACATGAGATAGGGGTGGGAGGTATGTATGTGGTATGTACGTGTTCTGGCTTGCTAATGGTATGTGTATTTGTTATGAAAATCGAGTGTATCGTTGGCACGTGGTTCAAGAAGCAATATGTGTTTGGTGAGCGTGGTGGTCAAGGTCACCTTGTGGCGCGTGTACATGGAAGAGGGAGAACATTCCCATCGGTTGTATACTTCTCTAGAGGCCAGGTTTTTTTTTTTTTTTCTCCACACCAGTGAAATTAATATATAATACATAAAAATTATAAACCACCCAGCAAAGTGTAACCTAATCAGACGTAATGTTAATCATTCAGCCTACCATGGGATTGGTTGATGTTAAAGCTTTGATAATTCTTAAAACCAGTTCAGCCTCAGAAAAAAACAGCGTAAGGTGCTTAAAGCATTTCGCAAATAAGGAAAGTTTTAAGTTCAAGATTAATGACAAACAGGCTTAGACTGTTGCTTAGAGCTCCGATAAGGGATAGAAGGGCCATGTATTTTGAATATGATATTAGAAATAAACATTCTTCCTTTTTCTAAACCAGTCTAGACTCTTTAGGTTGTTTTGATAAATCTCTTAACTTTTCAGCATTAGTTTAGGCTTTTCCGATTATACGTGTTACAATCACGATGCTACTTTTTAAAGAAGCATTTCTAAATAGATGTTATTACCGATTGAATATATTATATATACCCCGGGTTCAAGTATGGAAACTACTTTGATAACTGTAGATATACCTTTTACTGGATAACCAATCTCTCTTTCACTCGAGCACTTTAGTGGCTGTCAAGTTTCTTTTGTCTGTTCGTTTTGCCTTATCCATATTTGGTCTGCTGGCTTTCAGTCGCAGACATACAATCTCTTCATCTCACATATAACACTTGACAACTATAATTATAACTCACAGGACGTCTTATCCTATGACTTTTGCTGCGGTGCGTGTGCGCGCTAGCCCTTTCTGGCGGCAGAATTTCCTCTCTCTCTCTCTCTCTCTCTCTCTCTCTCTCTCTCTCTCTCTCTCTCTCTCTCTCTCTCTCTGTATATGGAGATGGAGAGAGAGAGAACACTTCCCAAGTACTCCCTGCGTGTCGTAGAAGGCGACTAAAAGGGGAGGGAGCGTGGGGGCTGGAAATCCTCCCCTCCAGTTTTTACTTTTCCAAAAGAAGGAACAGAGAAGGAGCCAAGTGAGGATTCTCTCTCTAAGGCTCAGTCCTCTGTTCTTGATGCTACCTCGCTGACGCGAGAAATGGCGAATATGTACGAAATATATATATACAGAGAGAAACTTATGAAGAGATTCTGCCAATAGAGCGAAATATCTTGGGTTTTTAAAGTGTTATATAAATATGAGATGGAGAGATTGTATGTTTGTGAACTGAAAGCCAGCAGCCCAGATGTGGGTAAGACGAAAAGAACAGACAGCTACTTGGGTCACTAGAATGAAACTTGAGAGCCACTGAAATGCTGGAGTGAGAGAAGTTGGTTATCAGGCATCTGTATATCTACAGTTATTAAACTATTTGATGACCCATATATATATATATATATATATATATATATATATATATATATATATATATATATATATATATATATATATTTTTTTTTTTTGTATTTTTTTTTCAGGATGCTGGCCCAGGAGATACTGGTGTTGATGAATCATCAGTCCCTCCAGTTCCAAAGAATGGTGGTGGCGACTCAGAAACTTCTGAGTTGGTGGGAAGTGATATTCCTCAACTTGTTAATGCTACCTCATCACCCACAAAGTCCCCACATACCCACTCTCCTCTCATCTCACAACAGAATGATGGGATTCCGACTGACATGTCAGACACTACAGAAAGTGAGCCTGATAGTAAGATAACATGTAAGTTGAATTGCATATGATAATTACATGATAATCATATGCATAGAATGAAATTTGAAACGTATAGGTATTCATTTGATCTACATTTGAAAGGCTATTTGTTCATATGTTTCAAAGAAAATAAGCAGGGAGAAGAGATCCAGTGACAAGATGTGATGTCTCCATGGTTGTTTAATTTGTTTATGGATGGGGTTGTTAGGGAGGTGAATGCAAGAGTTTTGGAAAGAGGGGCAAGTATGCAGTCTGTTGTGGATGAGAGAACTTGAGAAGTGAGTCAGTTGTTGTTCGCTGATGATACAGCGTTGGTGGCTGATTCGGGTGAGAAACTGAAGAAGCTGGTGACTGAGTTTAGTAAAGTGTGTGAAAGACGAAAGCTGAAAGTAATTGTGAATAAGAGCAAGGTTATTAGGTACAGTAGGGTTGAGGGACAAGTCAATTGGTAGGTAAGTTTGAATGGAGAAAAACTGGAGGAAGTGAAATGTTTTAGATATCTGGGAGTGGATTATTCACATTTACTCTTAACTTTCTTCTTTCACACACTTTACCAAACTCAGTCACCAGCTTCTGCAGTTTCTCACATGAATCAGCCACCAGCGCTGTATCATCAGCGAACAACAACTGACTCACTTCCCAAGCTCTCTCATCCACAACAGACTTCATACTTGCCCCTCTTTCCAAAACTCTTGCATTCACCTCCCTAACAACCCCATCCATAAACAAATATATATATATATATATATATATATATATATATATATATATATATATATATATATATATATATATATGTATATTTTTTTTTTTTTTCATTTTCCAAAAGAAGGAACAGAGAAGGGGGCCAGGTGAGGATATTCCCTCAAAGGCCCAGTCCTCTGTTCTTAACGCTACCTCGCTATCGCGGGAAATGGCGAATAGTGTGAAAAAAAAAAAAAAAATATATATATATATATATATATATATATATATATATATATATATATATATATTATCCCTGGGGATAGGGGAGAAAGAATACTTCCCACGTATTCCCTGCGTGTAGTAGAAGGCGACTAAAAGGGGAGGGAGCGGGGGGGCTGGAAATCCTCCCCTCTCATTTTTTTTTGATTTTCCAAAAGAAGGAACAGAGAACGAGGCCAGGTGAGGACATTCCCTCAGAGGCCCAGTCCTCTGTTCTTAACGCTACCTTGCTAACGCGGGAAATGGCGAATAGTATGAAAGAAAAAAAAGGAATATATATATATATATATATATATATATATATATATATATATATATATATATATATATATATATATATATATATACACACATTTTCTTTTTTATTATACTTTGTCACTGTCTCCCGCGTTAGCAAGGTAGCACGAGAAAAGAGACGAAAGAATGGCCCAACCCACCCACATACACATGTATATACATACACGTCCACACACGCACATATACATACCTGTACATCTCAACGTTCACATATATATATACACACACAGACATATACATATATACACGTGTACATAATTCATAATGTCTGCCTTTATTCATTCCTGTCGCCGTCCCGTCACGCGAAATGAAAACCCCTCCCCCCCGCATGTGCGTAAGGTAGCGCTAGGAAAAGACAACAAAGGCTACATTCGTTCACTCTCACTCGCTAGCTGTCATGCATAATGCACGGAAACCACAGCTCCCTTTTCACATCCAGGCCCCACAGAACTTTCCATGGTTTACCCCAAACACTTCACATGCCCTGGTTCAATCCATTGACACCACGTCGTCCCCGGTATACCACATCGTTCCAATTCACTCTATTCCTTTGCATGCCTTTCACCCTCCTGCATGTTCAGGCCCCAATCACTCAAAATCTTTTTCACTCCACCTTTCCACCTGCCATCTGGTCTCCCACTCCTCGTTCCCTCCACATCTGACACATATATCCTCTTTGTCAATCTTTCCTCACTCATTCTCTCCATACGACCAAACCATTTCAAAACACCCTCTTGTACTCTCTCAACCACACTCCTTTTACCACCACACATCTCTCTTACCTTTTCATTACTTACTCGATCAAACACCACATATTGTCCTCAAACATCTCATTTCCAGCACATCCACCCTCCTGCACACAACTCTATCCATAGCCCACGCCTCGCAACCATACAACATTGTTGGAACCACTATTCCTTCAAACATACCCATTTTTGCTTTCGGAAATAATGTTCTCGACTTCCACACATTCTTCAAGGCTCCCCGAATTTTCGCTCCCCTCCCCCACCCTATGATTCTCTTCCACTTCCATGGTTTCATCCAAGTGCACTTTCGTGCAATGATCACATCATCATGGGAGACACAGGAGAAAAATGTAAGTCAGTTGATGTACATCAAAGAGATGAAGCTAATTGATAGGCACGTGAAAGAGAGACTTTTGGACATTAATGTGCTGAGAGATGCAACTGGAGGGATGTCTGATCATTATCTTGTGGAGGCAAAGGTGAAAATTTGTAAAGGTTTTCAGAAAACAAGAGGAAATGTTGGGATGAAGAGTGGTGAGAGTAAGTGAGCTTGGGAAGGAGACTTATGTGAGGAAGTACCAGGAGAGACTGAGTGCAGAATGGAAAAAGGTGAGAGGAAATGACATAAGGGGAGTGGGAGAGGAATGGGATGTATTTAGGGAAGCAGTGATGGCTTGCGCAAAAGATGCTTGTGGCATGAGAAGCATGGGAGGTGGGCAGATTAGAAAAGGTAGTAAGTGGTGGGATGAAGAAATAAGATTATTAGTGAAAGAGAAGAAAGAGGCATTATGACGAGTTTTGCAGGGAAATAGTGCACATGACTGGGAGATGTATAAAAGAAAGAGACAGGAGGTCAAGAGAAAGGTGCGAGAGGTGAAAAAGAGGGCAAATGAGAGTTAGAGTGAGAGTGTATCATTAAATTTTTGGGAGAATATAAAGATATTTTGGAAGGATGTAAGTAAAGTGCCTAAGACAGGAGAACATATGGGGACATTGGTGAAGGGGGCTAATGGGGAGGTAATAACAAGTGGTAATGTGAGAAGGAGATGGAGTGAGTATTTTGAAGGTTTGTTGAATGTGTTAAATGATAGAGTGGCAGAAATAGGGTGTCTTGGTCGAGGTGGTGTGCGAAGCGAGAAGGTTAGGGAGAATGATTTGGTAAACAGAGAAGAGGTAGTGAAAACTTTGTGGAAGATGAAAGCCAGCAAGGAGGCAGATTTGGATGGTATTGCAGTGGAATTTATTAAAAAAGGGGGTGACTGTGTTGTTGGCTGATTGGTAAGGATATTTAATGTATGTATGGTTCATGGTGAAGTGCCTGAGGATTGGCGGAATGCATGCATAGTGCCATTGTACAAAGGCAAAGGGGATAAATGTGAGTGTCCAAATTACAGAAGTATAAGTTTGTTGAGTATTCCTGGGAAATTAAATGGGAGGGTATTGATTGAGAGGGTGAAGGCATGTACAGAGCATCAGATTGGGGAATAGCAGTGTGGTTTCAGAAGTGGTAGAGAATGTGTGGATCAGGTGTTTGCTTTGAAGAATGTATGTGAGAAATACTTAGAAAAACAAATGGATTTGTATGTAGCATTTATGGATCTGAAGATGGCATTTGATAGAGTTGATAGAGATGCTCTGTGGAAGGTATTAACAATATATGGTGTGGGAGGTTAGTTGTTAGAAGCTTTGCAAAGTTTTTATCGAGGATGTAAGGCATGTGTACGAGTAGGAAGAGAGGAAAGTGATTGGTTCTCAGTGAATGTCGGTTTGCGGCAGGGGTGCGTGATGTCACCATGGTTGTTTAATTTGTTTATAGATGGGACTGTTAGGGAGGTGAATGCAAGAGTTTTGGAGAGAGGGGCAAGTATGCAGTCTGTTGTGGATGAGGGGGCTTGGGAAGTGAGTCAACTGTTGTTCGCGGATGATACAGCGCACTTGGCTGATTCGGGTAATAAACTGCAGAAGCTGGTGACTGAGTTTGGCAAAGTGTGTGAAAGAAGAAAACTAAGAGTAAATATGAATAAGAGCAAGGTTATTAGGTACAGTAGGATTGAGGGACAAGTGAATTGGGAGGAAAGTTTGAATGGAGAAAAACTGGAGGAAGTGAAGTGTTTTAGATATCTGGGAGTGGATTTAGCAGTGGATGGAAGTGGAAGTGAGTCACAGGGTGGAGGAGGGGGCGAAAGTTCTGGGAGCGTTGAAAAATGTGTAGAAGGCAAGAACATTATCACGGAAAGCAAAAATGAGTATGTTTGAAGGAATAGTGGTTCCAACAATGTTATATGGTTGCAAGGCATGGGCTATAGATTGGGTTGTGCAGAGGATAGTGGATGTCCTGGAAATGAGATGTTTGAATACACTATTTGGTGTGAGGTGATTTGATCAAGTAATTAATGAAAGGGTAAGAGAAATGTGTGGTAATTAAAAGAGTGTGGTTGAGAGAGCAGAAGAGGGTGTTTTGAAATGGTTGGGTCACATGGAGAGAATGAGTGAGGAAAGATTGAGAGAGAGGATATATGTGTCAGAGGTGGAGGGAACGAAGAGAAGTGGGAGACCAAATTGGAGTTGGAAGGATGGAATTAAAAAGACTTTGAGTGATTGGGGCCTGAACATGCAGGATGGTGAAAGGCATGCAAGAAATAGTGTGAATTGGAATGATGTGGTATACCATTGTTGACATGCTGTCAGTGGATTGAAATAGGGCATGTGAAGCATCTGGGGTAAACAAAAAAAATGGAAGGTTTTGTAGGGCCTGGATGTGGAAAGGGAGCTGTGGTTTCAGTGTATTTTTCATGACAGCTAGAGACTGAGTGTGAACGAATGGGGCCTTTGTTGTCTTTTCCTAGCGCTACCTCGCACACATGAGGGGGGAGAGGGTTGTTATTCCATGTGTGGCGGGGTGACGATGGGAATGAATAAAGGCAGACAGTATGCATTATGTACATGTGTATATATGTATATGTGTGTGTGTGTATATATATATATATATGTATACGTTGAGATGTATAGGTATGTATATGTGCGTGTGTGGACTCGTATGTATATGCATGTGTATGTGGGTGAGTTGGGCCATTCTTACATCTGTTTCCTTGCGCTACCTTGCTGACGCGGGAGACAGCGACAAAGCAAAATGAATATAAAAATAAATAGATATATCTGTGTATGTATATATATGTATACATTGAAATGTATAGGTATGTATATGTGCGTGTGTGGACGTTAATGTATATACATATGTATGTGGGTGGGTTGGGCCTTTCTTTCATCTGTGTCCTTGCGCTACCTTGCTGATGCAGGAGACGGCAACAAAGTATAATAATGAATAAATAAATCCTCCCCTCTCGTTTTTCTTTTTTTTTCCAAAAGAAGGAACAGAGAAGGGGGCCAAGTGAGGATATTCCTTCTAAGGCCCAGTCCCCTGTTCATAATGCTACCTCGCTAATGCGGGAAATGGCGAATAGTATGAAAGAAAGAAAATATATATATATATATATATATATATATATATATATATATATATATATATATATATATATATATATATATGTATATATGTATATATATATCTTTCTTTTTTCTTTCAAACTATTCGCCATTTCCCGCATTAGCGAGGTAGCGTTAAGAACAGAGGACTGGGCCTTTGAGGGAATACCCTCACCTGGCCCAATTCTCTGTTCCTTCTTTTGGAAAATTAAAAAAAAAACCGAGAGGGGAGGATTTCCAGCCCCCCGCTCCCTCCCCTTTTAGTCGCCTTTTACGACACGCAGGGAATACGTGGGAAGTATTCTTAATCCCCTATCCCCAGGGGATATATAGATATGAAGGTTAAATCGCATTTCAATTTCAGTAGTTCATACAATTTCCTTTAACGTAATTTTTCTATATATGTGGCATGACATGTTTCATGGAAACAATCCATCTCATTAGGTGCCAGTACTCAACAGTACTTCAACATCATACTTGGTTCCTGCCGCACAACACCAATCAATCTAGGCTCCGCACTGTCAGCTATGTCTGGTTGTAACCCTTATAAGGGAGCAGGGTAAGGTTGCTTTGGTTGACCTGGGTAACTGGGTGTGTCATGAACAACTTTTTTGATGTTTTTGTGTTTTGTCAATTCTCTCATAATGAGTTGGTTAATGCTAGGATGTGCTTTGAATGGGGACAAATTAAAGTTCTTAATATTAGCAATTAAGACAGATTCAATGACATCACATGTGGCATAATAAGCAGAGCGATATAACAGGATTTTCAAGATCTATGGGGTGATCATTTTCATTATGAGTGTTTGGCGATCATATTTTTGTGGTCATCCCTTCATACTGACTGTTGATGTCAATAACACCTCTCTGTTACAGTCTTACTGGTTGTGCTACATTTATAGAAAAATTACATTATATAAAATTGTATGATCTACTGAAGTGCAATTTCACCTTCATATATATATATATATATATATATATATATATATATATATATATATATATATATATATATATATATATATATATATATATATATATATATATTAAAAAAAGAAAATGTATTATTTATTTATTTTGCTTTATCGCTGTCTCCCTCGTTAGGGAGGTAGCGCAAGGAAACAGACGAAAGAATGGCCCAACCCACCCAGATACACATGTATATACGTACACATTCACACACGCAAATATACATACCTATACATCTCAACGTATACATATATATGAATACACAGACATATACATATATACAGATGAACATAATTCTTACTATCTGCCTTTATTCATTCCCGTCGACACCCTGCCACACATGAAATAAAACCATCCTCCCCCCTCATGTGTGCAAGGTAGCGCTAGGAAAAGAAAGCAAAGGCCACATTCGTTCACGCTCAGTCTCTAGCTGTCATGTAATAATGCACCGAAACCACAGATCCCTTTCCACATCCAGGCCCCACAGAACTTTCCATGGTTTACCCCAGATGCTTCACATGCCCTGGTTCAAGCCATTGACAGCACATTGATCCTGGTATACCACATCGTTCCAATTCACTCTATTCCTTGCACGCCTTTCACCATCCTGCATGTTCAGGCCCTGATCACTCAAAATCTTTTTCACTCCATCTTTCCACCTCCAATTTGGTCTCGCACTTCTCCTTGTTCCCTCCACCTCTGACACATATATCCTCTTTGTCAATCTTTCCTCACTCATTCTCTCCATGTGACCAAACCATTTCAAAACGCCCTCTTCTGCTCTCTAAACCACACACTCTTTTTATTACCACACATCTTTCTTACCCTATTATTACTTACTCGATCAAACCACCTCACGCCACATATTGTCCTCAAACATCTCATTTCCAGCACATCCACCCTCCTCCGCGCAACTCTATCTATAACCCACGCCTCGCAACCATGTTGGAACCAATATTTTTGCTTTCAGAGATAATGTTTTCAGCTTTCACGCATTCTTCAACACTCCCAGAGCTTTTGCCCCCTCTCTCACCCTAAAAGTCACATCCACTTCCATGGTTCCATCCACTGCCAAATCCACTCCCAGATATCTAAAACACTTCACTTCCTCCAGTTTTCTCCATTCAAACATACCTCCCAATTGACTTGTCCCTCAACCTTACTGTACCTAATAACCTTGCTCTTATTCATGTTTACTCTTCAGTTTTCTTCTTTCACACACTTTACCGAACTCAGTCACCAACGTCTGCAGTTTCTCACCCGAATCAGCCATCAGTGCTGAATCATCAGTGAACAACAACTGACTCACTTCCCAAGCTCTCTCATCCACAACAGACTGCATACTTGCCCCTCTCTTGAAAACTCTTGCATTCACCTCCCTAACAACCCCATCCATAAACAAATTAAACACCTCTGGAGACATCACGCACCCCTGCCTCAAACCAACATTCACTGAGAACCAATCACTTTCCTCTTCTTACATGTATACATGCCTTACATCCTCGATAAAAACTTTTGATTACTTCCAACAACTTGCCTCCCACACCATATATTCTTAATACCTTCCACAGAGCATCTCTATCAACTCTATCATATACTTTCTCCAGATCCATAAATGCTACATACAAATCCATTTGCTTTTTGAAGTATTTCTCACAAACATTCTTCAAAGCAAACAACTGAGCCACACATCCTCTACCACTCCTGAAACCACATTGCTCTTCCCCAATCTGATGCTTTGTACATGCCTTCACCCGGTCAATCAACACCCTCCCATATAATTTCCCAGGAATACTCAATAAACTTATACCTCTGTAATTTGAGCACTCACTTTCATCCCCTTTGCCTTTGTACAATGGCCATGAGTCATACAAACATTAAATATCCTTGCCAACCTGTCATCAATACAGTCACCCCCTTTTTTAATAAATTCCACTGCAATACCATCCAAACCCGCTGCCTTGCTGGCTTTCATCTTCCACAAAGCTTTTACTACCTCTTCTCTGTTTACCAAATCATTCTCCCTAACCCTCTCACTTTGCACCCTACCTCGATCAAAACACCCTATATCTGCCACTCTATCATCAAACACATTCAACAAACCTTCAAAATACTCACTCCATCTCCTTCTCACATCACCACTACTTGATATCACCTCCCCAATTGCCCTGTTATCACCTCCCCGTTAGTCCCCTTCACTGATGTTCCCATTTGTTCCCCTGTCTTATGCATTTTATTTACCTCCTTCTAAAATATCTTTTTATTCTCCCTAAGACTTAATGATACTCTCCCTCTTTTTCACCTCTTGCACCTTTCTCTTGACCTCCTGCCTCTTTCTTTTATTTGTCTCCCAGTCATTTGCACTATTTCCCTGCAAAACTCGTCCTTATGCCTCTCTCTTCTCTTTCATTAGTAATCTTACTTCTTCATCCCTCCACTCACAACCCTTTCTGATCTGCCCATCTCCCACGCTTCTCATGCCACAAGCATCTTTTGCGCAAGCCATCACTGCTTCTCTAGATACATCCCATTCCTCCCCCAGTTGGACGATTTTTGAAGGGAAATAATGGAAATGACTGGGAGATGTATAGGAGAAAGAGGCAGGAGGTTAAGAGAAAGGTGCAAGAGGTGAAAAAGAGGGCAAATGAGAGTTGGGATGAGAGAGTATCATTAAATTTTAGGGAGAATAAAAAGATGTTTTGGAAGGAGGTAAGTAAAGTGCGTAAGACAAAGGAACTCATGGGAACAAACATCAGTGAAGGGGGCTAATGGGGAGGTGATAACAATTAGTGGTGATGTGAGAGGGAGATGGAGTGAGTATTTTGAAGGTTTGTTGAATGTGTTTGATGATAGTAGCAGATATAGGGTGTTTTGGTCGAGGTGGTGTGCAAAGTGAGAGGGTTATGGAGAATGACTTGGTAGACAGAGAAGAGGTAGTAAAAGCTTCACGGAAGATGAAAGTCGACAAGGCAGCGGGTTTGGATGGTATTGCAGTGGAATTTTTTAAAAAGGGGGTGACTGTATTTTTGACTGGTTGGTAAGGTTATTTAATATATGCATGACTCATGGTGAGGTGCCTGAGGATTGACGGAAGGCTTGCATAGTGCCATTGTATAAAGGCAAAGGGGATAAGAGTGAGTGCTCATATTTACAGAGGTATATGTTTGTTGAATGTTCCTGGGAAGTTATATGGGAGGGTATTGATTGAGAGGGTTAAGGCATGTACAGAGCATCAGATTAGGGAAGAGCAGTGTGGTTTCAGAAATGGTAGAGGATGTATGGAACATGTGTTTGCTTTGAAGAATGTATGTGAGGAATACTTAAAAAAGCAAATGGATTTGTATGTAGCATTTATGGATCTGGAGAAGGCATATAGAGTTGATAGTGATGCTCTGTGGAAAGTATTAAGAATATATGGTGTGGGAGGCAAGTTGTTAGAAGCTTTGCAAAGTTTTTATCGAGGATGTGAGGCATGTGTACGAGTAGGAAGAGAGGAAAGTGATTGGTTCTCAGTGAATGTAGGTTTGCGGCAGGTGTGCGTGATGTCTCCATGGTTGTTTAATTTGTTTATGGATGGGGTTGTTACGGAGGTGAATGCAAGAGTTTTGGAAAGAGGGGCAAGTATGCAGTCTGTTGTGGATGAGAGATATTGGGAAGTGAGTCAATTGTTGTTCGCTGATGATACAGCGCTGGTGGCTGATTCGGGTGATAAACTGCAGAAGCTGGTGACTGAGTTTGGTAAAGTGTGTGAAAGAAGAAAGCTGAGAGTAAATGTGAATAAGAGCAAGGTTATTAGGTACAGTAGAGTTGAGAGACAAGTGAACTGGGAGGTAAGTTTGAATGGAGTAAAACTAGAGGAAGTGAAGTGTTTTAGATATCTGGGAGTGGATTTGGCAGCGGATGGAACCATGGAAGCGGAAGTGAATCATAGGGTGGGGGAGAGGACGAAAGTTCTGGGAGCGTTGAAAAATTTTTGGAGGTCGAGAACGTTATCTTGGAAAGCAAAAATGGGTATGTTTTAAGGAATAGTGGTTCCAACAATGTTATATGGTTGAGAGGCATGGGCTATAGATAAGATTGTGCGGAGGAGGGTGGATGTGTTGGAAATTAAATGTTTGAGTGGTGTGAGGTGGTTTGGTCGAGTAAGTAATGAAAGGGTAAGAGAGATGTGTGGAAATATAAAGAGTGTGGTTGAGAGAGAAGAGGGTGTATTGAAATGGTTTGGGCACATGGAGAGGATGAGTGAGGAAAGATTGCCAAAGAGGATATATGTGTCAGAGGTGGAGGGAACAAGGAGAAGTGGGAGATCAAATTAGAGGCGGAAGGATGGAGTGAAAAAGATTTTGAGCGATTGGTGCCTGAACATACAGGAGGAGGAAAGGTGTGCAAGGAATAGAGTGAATTGGAATGATGTGGTATACTGGGGTGGATGTGCTGTCAATGGATTGAACTAGGGCATGTGAAACGTCTGGGGTAAACCATGGAAAGTTTTATGGATCCTGGATGTGGAGAGGGAGCTGTGGTTTTGGTGCATTACACCACAAGATAATGATCAGACATCCCTCCAGTTGCACCTCTCAGCGCATTGACATCCAAAAGTCTCTCTCTCTCCCGCCTTTCAATTAACATGTGATCCAATAATGCTCTCTGGCCATTTCTCCTACTTACATACGTATACTTATGTATATCTCTCTTTTTGACCCAGGTATTCCCAGTCACCAGTCCTTTTTCAGTACACAAATGTACAATCTTGTCACCATTTCGATTTACAGCACTGAACACCCCATGCACACCAATTATGCCCTCAACTGCCACATTACTCACCTTTGCATTCAAATCACCCATCATTATAACCTGATCTTGTGCATCAAAGCTGCTAACACACTCACTCAGCTGCTCCCAAAACACTTGCCTTATGATCTTTCTTCTCATGAGTAGGTGCATAGGCACCAATAATCATCCATCTCTCCCCATCCACTTTCAGTTTTACCCATATCAGTCTAGAGTTTACTTTCTTCCACTCTATCACATACTCCCACCACTCCTATTTCAGGAGTAGTGCTACTCCTTCCCTTGCTCTTGTCCTCTCACCAACCCCTGAATTTACTCCTTAGACATTCCCAAACCACTCTTTTCCTTTACCCTTAAGCCTCGTTTCACTCAGAGCCAAAACATCCAGGTTCCTTTCCTCAAACGTACTACCTCTCTGTCCTTTATTCTCATCTTGGTTACATCCACACACATTTAGACGCCCCACTCTGAGCCTTCGAGGAGGATTAGCACTCCCCGCATGACTCCTTCTTCTCTTTCCCCTCCCCTGTTTTCTTCTGGTCCCCCCCCCCCGTTCCTGTTCCTGTTCCCGTTCCTGTTCCCTTTAGTCGCCGTCTAGGACACACGGGGAATGCGTGGGAAGTAGTTTCTCTCCATCCCCCTTTTTTTTTTTTTCATACTCCTCACCATTTCCCGCATCAGCGAGGTAGTGTTAAGAACAGAGGACAGAGCCTTTAAGGGAATATCCTCACTTGGTCCCCTTCTCTGTTCCTTCTTTTGGAGAATTATAAATGAGAGGTGAGGATTTCCAGCCCCCTGCTCCCTCCCCTTTTAGTCGCCTGCTAGGATACGCAGGGAATACGTGGGAAGTATTCTTTCTTCCCTATCCCCAGTGATAGGCGACTAAGAGGGGTTGGGGGGCTGCAGCTCCCCTTCTTGTATTTCAATTTCTAAAAGATGGAACAGAAGAATGAGCTACGTGAGGAGTTCCTCTAAGACTCATTCCACTGCTCACAAAGGAGGTCGTGAGCATGTATGAAAGAAAGAATACATATATGTTGTTGCTGGACTTTGTCTCAAAGCTTCTTTCTCTGAATGAGTCCATCATTTCACTGCTAATGGAAATAGCACATCCTTGGAGCTACAGTAGCTCCTGGAAAGTGTTCTTGGGTAACACCAGAACTCTTTCATAGAAAGGTTTCCTTGGGTTAGTTATAAATAAGGGTTTAATCAAATGCATTTTCGCTACACAGTCAGTACCACTGACTTTCTTTAACCTAACATATAAGGTTTTGATCAAATCTATCTGTACTGTACCAGGGTTAGGATAATGAATATTAGAAAAAAGTTAGAAAAAAAATGAAGACAGTAGAAATATATGTGCTCTCTCTTATGTAGGGATACATGAATAATATTTTACAGACACTGTGGCTGATCACAAAGTGCGAAATGTAGATTAGATTCACTGTAAGGTTACAGCAAAAGAGAATGTTTGCTTAAGAGGTTTAAGCTAATGTAGATTAGATTCACTGTAAGGTTACAGCAAAAGAGAATGGTTGCTTGAGAGGTTTAAGCTAAGCCTCTGCAGTTTAGTGATGTTTGGGAAAGTTTCCCTAGGATATTAAGGTGTAAATGATAGGGCTGTCTGTTAAGTTCTGGTATGATTTTTGTTTTTTATATATTAATATGTCTGTTCTCTTTCAGGTTTATCCTCAGGAGAATCGGCGGTTTGCCCTAATCTGAGTTCTCATCACCAGGGTCGTGAAATTACCAACACAGTCTATGCTCTTCCTGTTGACACAGTTTTCACACTGCTGTTCACCAACTCCAAATTCATGTTTGATCTGTATTCAGCCAGAAAAACTTCAGGTAGGGATTGCTAATAGTTGCAGATTGACTGAAGAAGCTTGCACATTTAAAGGAGAGTAGAGAATGTTCTCTAGGGTTTAGCAACATATCTAATGCTGCGCTAGGAAGTTTAAAGATGTTACATGAAGTTACAGTAAAAGCATTCAGGGTACAGTATTAAAGAATGTTTAACTTACATGTGCATGTGTTATTTTTCCAAATGTTGATACTTTTAGTGTAGTTGAATGCGTGTGGTTGGCATAGCTGTAATCACATGCAACATGCACTTGATTCATCCTCTGATGATTGGAAAAGTATACTATGTAATCTAGTGTTTCTCTGTTTGATGTTTTACTTTTGTTCATGAAAAAAATTAATAATTTAGACATGGAAGAAAAATTGAAATATCTCAGAAACCATAGGCAGCAATTGCTGGCAATTATTTGGCTAGTAATCACTTGCTTGTGAGTGAATTGTTTGATAAGGCAGTTAGTCTAATGTATATGAATTACTGTGATCATAATGCCAGCATTTATTATGTTGTAATATTGCATGTAACCTCCAAACCACCATGATTACTGTATAAGTGGGAAAAGTGTCCAAATGAGTTTTTTGCTTGTGGGAAGAAGAGGAGCAGGAAGATAATCAGCTTGGAAGGAAAGTTAGATATTTTGAAGCATTTTTTTGCTGGTCAGTGTGGTGCTTATATCAACTCTTGGCTTGCCTTCTACTTCTATGAGAACAGTTCATGAGCATGCAACTAAAGTGAGGCAGTTGACCTTCAACATGACGCCTTTGGAAGTAACAAAGATCGTTTATACTGGAGAACATGGAGCAATTGTTGTATCTGAATGAGAAACCAGAATCACCTTAACATGCCTGTACAGTATTCACTGTACTACATTTTTCATTAAAAACAATATTCTAATGTAATGTATCAATAACTTACAGTGTGTTTTTTGTAATTTTATTCACAATTTTATGTGAAAAGTATGATAAAAATTTTCCTCTAGGAATTCCCTTTACCCTCCTGAATCGTGTGATAAAATAGATTGCAGTATACAGTGATTTTGCAGAGGTGTGTTTTCAAGAAACACATCTCCTTTGTAAATGATAGGTAAAGAGTTGTGCAGTAGTTTTGTCCTTAAAAGAGAGTGAAAATAGTTTTTCAGCTGAGAGGGTGCTTTCATCATTTAATAAGAGAGATAATGGTAAGAAATTTCTCTTTAAGTATGCAAATTATATTCTTTCAGATGTTGTTGCAAGTCCGTGGCAAAGTAACCCAGAAACAAACCAGAAGCTTCGACAAGTGACGTACACACTAACACTTCCTCCATATAGTTTTGGGCCAAAAGTTTCTCATGTCACAGAGACACAGGTTAGATCACAATGATCTTTCTATTTATGTATCTCATATGCTTACAGTACTACTCAGATGTTTGGGTTGTTTGCTTAAAAGTGTTGGAAACTCATTACTTGTGTTTTGATTTTCAGTTGAAAGTTTTACAAGTTGGTTTGACTGTAACTTAATGACTCTCCATCACAGTACAGCATGCCAAAGTGCTGCAACCCACTAACCTATAACAATACTGCACAATTTTGAAACACTGTATTTCTTCAAAAATCCTCAGTTACCTTACAAACTTCTAACAGACATGGATCAAACATACATCAACACATCACACTGTTCAACTCAACCCTTCTATTCAAATAACAATAACAAAATTAAGTAACATACAGTGAATGTAGGTTTGTGGCAGGGATGTGTGATGTCTCCATGGTTGTTTAATTTGTTTATGGATGGGGTTGTTAGGGAGGTGAATGCAAGAGTTTTGGAAAGAGGGGCAAGTATGAAGTCTGTTGGGGATGAGAGAGCTTGTGAAGTGAGTCAGTTGTTGTTCGCTGATGATACAGCGCTGGTGGCTGATCATGTGAGAAACTGCAGAAGCTGGTGACTGAGTTTGGTAAAGTGTGTGAAAGAAGAAAGTTAAGAGTAAATGTGAATAAGAGCAAGGTTATTAGGTACAGTAGGGTTGAGGGTCAAGTCAATTGGGAGGTGAGTTTGAATGGAGAAAAACTGGAGGAAGTAAAGTGTTTTAGATATCTGGGAGTGGATCTGGCAGCGGATGGAATCATGGAAGCGGAAGTGGATCATAGGATGGGGGAGGGGGCGAAAATTCTGGGAGCCTTGAAGAATGTGTGGAAGTCGAGAACATTATTTCGGAAATCAAAAATGGGTATGTTTGAAGGAATAGTGGTTCCAACAATGTTGTATGGTTGCGAGGCGTGGGCTATGGATAGAGTGGTGCGCAGGAGGATGGATGTGCTGGAAATGAGATGTTTGAGGACAATGTGTGGTGTGAGGTGGTTTGATCGAGTAAGTAACGTAAGGGTAAGAGAGATGTGTGGAAATAAAAAGAGCGTGGTTGAGAGAGCAGAAGAGGGTGTTTTGAAATGGTTTGGGCACATGGAGAGAATGAGTGAGGAAAGATTGACCAAGAGGATATATGTGTCGGAGGTGGAGGGAACGAGGAGAAGAGGGAGACCAAATTGGAGGTGGAAAGATGGAGTGAAAAAGATTTTGTGTGATCGGGGCCTGAACATGCAGGAGGGTGAAAGGAGGGCAAGGAATAGAGTGAATTGGAGCGATGTGGTATACAGGGGTTGACGTGCTGTTAGTGGATTGAATCAGGGCATGTGAAGCGTCTGGGGTAAACCATGGAAAGCTGTGTAGGTATGTATATTTGCGTGTGTGGACGTATGTATATACATGTGTATGGGGGTGGGTTGGGCCATTTCTTTCGTCTGTTTCCTTGCGCTACCTCGCAAACGCGGGAGACAGCGACAAAGCAAAAAAAAAAAAAAAAAAACAATGAATACAATACAATACAATACAATGTATTTAGGGAATCAGTGATGGATTGCGCAAAAGATGCTTGTGGCATGAGAAGAGTGGGAGGTGGGTTGATTAGAAAGGGTAGTGAGTGGTGGGATGAAGAAGTAAGATTATTAGTGAAAGAGAAGAGAGAGGCATTTGGACGATTTTTGCAGGGAAAAAATGCAATTGAGTGGGAGATGTATAAAAGAAAGAGACAGGAGGTCAAGAGAAAGGTGCAAGAGGTGAAAAAGAGGGCAAATGAGAGTTGGTGTGAGAGAGTATCATTAAATCTTAGGGAGAATAAAAAGATGGTGAGGTGCGTGAGGATTGGCGGAATGCGTGCATAGTGCCATTGTACAAAGGCAAAGGGGATAAGAGTGAGTGCTCAAATTACAGAGGTATAAGTTTGTTGAGTATTCCTGGCAAATTATATGGGAGGGTATTGATTGAGAGGGTGAAGGCATGTACAGAGCATCAGATTGGGGAAGAGCAGTGTGGTTTCAGAAGTGGTAGAGGATGTGTGGATCAGGTGTTTGCTTTGAAGAATGTATGTGAGAAATACTTAGATAAGCAAATGGATTTGTATGTAGCATTTATGGATCTGGAGAAGGCATATGATAGAGTTGATAGAGATGCTCTGTGGAAGGTATTAAGAATATATGGTGTGGGAGGCAAGTTGTTAGAAGCAGTGAAAAGTTTTTATCGAGGATGTAAGGCATGTGTACGTGTAGGAAGAGAGGAAAGTGATTGGTTCTCAGTGAATGTAGGTTTGCGGCAGGGGTGTGTGATGTCTCCATGGTTGTTTAATTTGTTTATGGATGGGGTTGTTAGGGAGGTGAATGCAAGAGTTTTGGAAAGAGGAGCAAGTATGAAGTCAGTTGGGGATGAGAGAGCTTGGGAAGTGAGTCAGTTGTTGTTCGCTGATGATACAGCGCTGGTGGCTGATTCATGTGAGAAACTGCAGAAGCTGGTGACTGAGTTTGGTAAAGTGTGTGAAAGAAGAAAGTTAAGAGTAAATGTGAATAAGAGCAAGGTTATTAGGTACAGTAGGGTTGAGGGTCAAGTCAATTGGGAGGTGAGTTTGAATGGAGAAAAACTGGAGGAAGTGAAGTGTTTTAGATATCTGGGAGTGGATCTGGCAGCGGATGGAACCATGGAAGCGGAAGTGGATCATAGGGTGGGGGAGGGGGCGAAAATTCTGGGAGCCTTGAAGAATGTGTGGAAGTCGAGAACATTATCTCGGAAAGCAAAAATGGGTATGTTTGAAGGAATAGTGGTTCCAACAATGTTGTATGGTTGCGAGGCGTGGACTATGGATAGAGTTGTGCGCAGGAGGATGGATGTGCTGGAAATGAGATGTTTGAGGACAATGTGTGGTGTGAGGTGGTTTGATCGAGTAAGTAACGTAAGGGTAAGAGAGATGTGTGGAAATAAAAAGAGCGTAGTTGAGAGAGCAGAAGAGGGTGTTTTGAAATGGTTTGGTCACATGGAGAGAATGAGTGAGGAAAGATTGACCAAGAGGATATATGTGTCGGAGGTGGAGGGAATGAGGAGAAGAGGGAGACCAAATTGGAGGTGGAAAGATGGAGTGAAAAAGATTTTGTGTGATCGGGGCCTGAACATGCAGGAGGGTGAAAGGAGGGCAAAGAATAGAGTGAATTGGAGCGATGTGGTATACCTTGGTTGACTTGCTGTCAGTGGATTGAATCAAGGCATGTGTATGGGGGTGGGTTGGGCCATTTCTTTCGTCTGTTTCCTTGCGCTACCTCGCAAACGCGGGAGACAGCGACAAAGCAAAAAAAAAAAAAGAAAAAAAAAGTTCTGGGGGGAGGTAAATAAAGTGCGTAAGACAAGGGAGCAAATGGGAACTTCAGTGAAGGGCGCAAATGGGGAGGTGATAACAAGTATTGGTGATGTGAGAAGGAGATGGAGTGAGTATTTTGAAGGTTTGTTGAATGTGTTTGATGATAGAGTGGCAGATATAGGGTGTTTTGGTCGAGGTGGTGTGCAAAGTGAGAGGGTTAGGGAAAATGATTTGGTAAACAGAGAAGAGGTAGTAAAAGCTTTGCTGAAGATGAAAGCCGGCAAGGCAGTAGGTTTGGATGGTATTGCAGTGGAATTTATTAAAAAAGGGGGTGACTGTATTGTTGACTGGTTGGTAAGGTTATTTAATGTATGTATGACTCATGGTGAGGTGCCTGAGGATTGGTGGAATGCTTGCATAGTGCCATTGTACAAAGGCAAAGGGGATAAGAGTGAGTGCTCAAATTACAGAGGTATAAGTTTGTTGAGTATTCCTGGTAAATTATATGGGAGGGTATTGATTGAGAGGGTGAAGGCATGTACAGAGCATCAGATTGGGGAAGAGCAGTGTGGTTTCAGAAGTGGTAGAGGATGTGTGGATTAGGTGTTTGCTTTGAAGAATGTATGTGAGAAATACTTAGAAAAGCAAATGGATTTGTATGTAGCATTTATGGATCTGGAGAAGGCATATGAAGGTATTAAGAATATATGGTGTGGGAGGCAAGTTGTTAGAAGCAGTGAAAAGTTTCTATCGAGGATGTAAGGCATGTGTACGTGTAGGAAGAGAGGAAAGTGATTGGTTCTCAGTGAATGTAGGTTTGCGGCAGGGGTGTGTGATGTCTCCATGGTTGTTTAATTTGTTTATGGATGGGGTTGTTAGGGAAGTGAATGCAAGAGTTTTGGAAAGAGGAGCAAGTATGAAGTCTGTTGTGGATGAGAGAGCTTGGGAAGTGAGTCAGTCGTTGTTCGCTGATGATACAGTGCTGGTGGCTGATTCATGTGAGAAACTGCAGAAGCTGGTGACTGAGTTTGGTAAAATGTGTGAAAGAAGAAAGTTAAGAGTAAATGTGAATAAGAGCAAGGTTATTAGGTACAGTAGGGTTGAGGGTCAAGTCAATTGGGAGGTAAGTTTGAATGGAGAAAAACTGGAGGAAGTAAAGTGTTTTAGATATCTGGGAGTGGATCTGGCAGCGGATGGAACCATGGAAGCGGAAGTGGATCATAGGGTGGGGGAGGGGGCGAAAATCCTGGGAGCCTTGAAGAATGTGTGGAAGTCGAGAACATTATCTCGGAAAGCAAAAATGGGTATGTTTGAAGGAATAGTGGTTCCAACAATGTTGTATGGTTGCGAGGCGTGGGCTATGGATAGAGTTGTGTGCAGGAGGGTGGATGTGCTGGAAATGAGATGTTTGAGGACAGTGTGTGTTGTGAGGTGGTTTGATCGAGTAAGTAACGTAAGGGTAAGAGCAATAAAATGAGCGTGGTTGAGAGAGCAGAAGAAGGTATTTTGAAATGGTTTGGGCACATGGAGAGAATGAGTGAGGAAAGATTGACCAAGAGGATATATGTGTCAGAGGTGGAGGGAACGAGGAGAAGTGGGAGACCAAATTGGAGGTGGAAAGATGGAGTGAAAAAGATTTTGTGTGATCGAGGCCTGAACATGCAGGAGGGTGAAAGGAGGGCAAGGAATAGAGTGAATTTGATCGATGTGGTATACCGGGGTTGACGTGCTGTCAGTGGATTGAATCAGGGCATGTGAAGGGTCTGGGGTAAACCATGGAAAGCTGTGTAGGTATGTATATTTGCGTGTGTGGACGTGTATGTATATACATGTGTATGGGGGTGGGTTGGGCCATTTCTTTCGTCTGTTTCCTTGCGCTACCTTGCAAACGCGGGAGACAGTGGCAAAAAAAAAAAAAAAAATGAATACAGTCAAAAGTCAGTTAACTACACATCAGATAACTACCAGAATCAAGTTTCAGAATTTTGTGAACTCTAAGCAATGTGTTTTTTTCTTATTAATTTGGATCCATGTACATCAAAAAAGAGACATCAGAAAATATAATTATATACCCAGTCTTCTAGCAATTAAGAGATGTACTGCAATTGCTGTAGGGCATTTCAGTCTTTAGCCACTCTTATTGTTGGGCAAAGAAGGTCAGTATGTACAATGATACAGTCATTTGTCATGACCATAAAAAACACAATGGTGGTTTTTCTGCTTGAGCTAATGAACACATTGTTTTTATCTCCCATTTTGCTTTCAGAATAAGCTCTATGAAGCATAAAACACAGACAAGTGGATATTGTAAACAGAAACGTATTATATTAAACATAGTGGATAAATTATCAGTAGTAGTTAGTTGGCAGCCGCCAACCAGGGAGGTATATTGGTGTTACTACATGCAGGAGAAATTATCAATAGCAGTTGGTTGTAAGCCATTGACCATGGAGGTGTATTGCTGGTACTACCTGCCTGGGTATTGAAAGAGTTAGTGATGGCGGTTTAGTGAGCCAGCACTTCAGTGGTTGTCAAGTTGCACTCATCTGACCCAGGGAATGGTCTTTTCTTTCTGCCTCACCCTCACATGGACTGCTAACATTCTGTCCACTAACATACATTATCTCCAAGTCACACGTAACACTCCTCACACGACTCATTCTTTATAATTCTAGATTTTCCTGCACTATGTGTTTGCCCTGCCTTTTGGCAAAATAATAGGAGCAGTAGATAGTAGTAGTAGTTAGGAACATTAAAAGTGAGCTTTAGTTAGAAGCAGTAGGTAGGAACATCAGAGCAGAGCATAAGCTGAAAGTAGTAGGTGGGAACATCAGGCAGGGACATTGGGTAGACACATTAGAAGTCGGTAGGGACATTAGGTAGGAGCCTCTGAAAACACTGCACTAGATTTGCCCTCTGCCAGTGGCCTGAGAAGACTAAGAAGTGACACTGGAGTTCATAAGTCATGGAAACTCTTTTGCCATGGCCACCCCATTGAGGGAGTTCCCGAAGGAAATGGACATCAGAGATATAAATAGATAGATATATAGACAGGTCATAAGATATATAGATAGATAGCTTAGCAGGGATGAAGAAAGTGCATCTTCATTGGAATCAGTATCCATACTGATTTTGATTTACACAAGCAAAAGAATGGCCTTATGATGTTTTATAGTGAGTGTGAGGCTTGCCATAATGCTAAGGCCTGTTTTCTTTGCTTTGCAGAAAAATTATTACAATGCTGATCTTTCTCCATTTTTCCCTTTTTAGTGGTTTGTGGTCTTGCAGAGTGTAGAATACCTAATGATACAGTGACACAGTTAGAAAACATCTTCCTGTTATGAAAGCTTTTTCTGTTTGTTGCCATACTATTTATTTATTGACTGATTTTTTTCCTTCAGGTTGTATCTCCATTCAGCAAACATGGTGAAATATACACAGTTGATGCTGAAGCTTGTAATGCAGGTATCCCATATGCAGACTCTTTCTTTGTCTCAAATCACTGGTGCCTGACGCGTGAATCTGCCACAGAAACAAGACTTAGTGTGTGGTCCCAGGTGAAGTACAAGAAGAATATGTGGGGCTTTATGAAAGGTAAAACTTTTGTTCATAAGTGTACCATCAATTTTGGTTTACTTCAAAAGATGTAGTAATGTATCGTATATAGTCATGAATTCATCCTCTGATACAAAGTGTGAGCTTTGGTATTTTTCATGAAAATTTTACCCTGATGATTCATGGCTTAGCACACTTGACTATATTATTATTATGTTATCATGAAGAGCCCCCAATTTATGTTGGGTTTATAATCTTGGAAAATATGTTACAAGTCAGGGCATCATAAACTGAGCAATTGAAACTCATCATATAAGGGGGATTACATTACTGAGCAAAATTTTTTGTGGATCTTGTTTTGAGATATGGAATATTTATGAAACAACATAGCTGAAAAACATCGTGCCATGGTTTCTTGTTGTTCAGTGTGGATGACTTGTAATATTGTACATAAAAGCTAAGCATTGAAATTTTGCTGTCATGATTAAGACAAAAAATGTCTTAGAATTCTCTGTTTCCAGTATAGAATATAGGAAATACATGTACAGGTGTGAGTATTTTGAAGGTTTGTTGAATGTGTTTGATGATAGAGTGGCAGATATAGGGTGCTTTGGTCGAGGTGGTGTGCAAAGTGAGAGGATTAGGGAGAATGATTTGGTAAACAGAAGAGGTAGTAAAAGTTTTGCGGAAGATGAAAGCCGGCAAGGCTGTGGGTTTGGATGGTATTGCAGTGGAATTTATGATAAAAGGGGGTGACTGTAATGTTGACTGGTTGGTAAGGTTATTTAATGTATGTATGACTCATGGTGAAGTGTCTGAGGATTGGCAGAATGCTTGCATAGTGCCATTGTACAAATGCAAAGGGGATAAAAGTGAGTGCTCAAATTACAGATGTATAAGTTTGTTCAGTATTCCTGGGAAATTATATGGGAGGGTATTGATTGAGAGGGTGAAGGCATGTACAGAGCATCAGATTGGGGAAGAGCAGTGTGGTTTCAGAAGTGGTAGAGGATGTGTGGATCAGGTGTTTGCTTTGAAGAATGTATGTGAGAAATACTTAGAAAAGCAAATGGATTTGTATGTAGCATTTATGGATCTGGAGAAAGCATATGATAGAGTTGATAGAGATGCTCTGTGGAAGGTATTAAGAATATATGGTGTGGGAGGCAAGTTGTTAGAAGCAGTGAAAAGTTTTTATTGAGGATGTAAGGCATGTGTACATGTAGGAAGAGAGGAAAGTGATTGGTTCTCAGTGAATGTTGGTTTGCGGCAGGGGTGTGTGATGTCTCCATGGTTGTTTAATTTGTTTATGGATGGGGTTGTTGGGGAAGTGAATGTAAGGGTTTTGGAAAGAGGGGCAAGTAAGCAGTCTGTTGTGGATGAGAGAGCTTGGGAAGTGAGTCAGTTGTTCTTCGCTGATGATACAGTGCTGGTGGCTGATTCGTGTGAGAAACTGCAGAAGCTGGTGACTGAGTTTGGTAAAGTATGTGAAAGAAGAGAGCTGAGAGTAAATGTGAATAAGAGCAAGGTTATTAGGTACAGTAAGGTTGAGGGACAAGTCAATTGGGAGGTAAGATTGAATAGAGAAAAACTGGAGCAAGCGAAGTGTTTTAGATATCTGGAAGTGGATTTGGCAGCAGATGGAACCATGGAAGCGGAAGTGAATCATAGGGTGAGGGAGGGGGCGAAAGTTCAGGGAGCGTTGAAGAATGTTTGGAAGTCGAGAACATTATCTCGGAAAGCAAAAATGGGTAAGTTTGAAGGAATAGTGTTTCCAACAATGTTTATGGTTGCGAGGCAGTGGGCTATGGATAGAGTTGTGCGGAGGAGGGTGGATGTGCTGGAAATGAGATGCTTGAGGACAATATGTAGTGTGAGATGGTTTGATCGAGTAAGTTATGAAGTTATAATGGGGTAAGAGAGATATGTGGTAATAAAAAGAGTGTGGTTGAGAGAGTAGAAGAGGGTGTTTTGAAATGGTTTGGTCATATGGAGAGAATGAGTGAGGAAAGATTGACCAAGAAGATATATGTGTCAGAGGTGGAGGGAACAAGGAGAAGTGGGAGGCAAAATTGGAGGTTTAAAGATGGAGTGATAAAGGTTTTGAGTGATTGGGGCCTGAACATGCAGGAGGGTGGAAGGTGTGCAAGGAATAGAGTGAATTGGAATGATGTGGTATACCAGGGTCAACATGCTGTCATTGGATTGAACCAGGGCATGTGAAGCATCTAGGGTAAACCATGGAAAGTTCTGTGGGGCCTGGATGTGGAAAGGGAGCTGTGGTTTTGGTGCATTATACATGACAGCTAGAGACTGAGTGTGAACGAATGTGGCCTTTGTTGTCTTTTCCTAGCGCTACCTCGCACACATGCGGGGGAAGGGAGTTGTTATTTCATGTGTGGCAGGGTGGCGATGGGAATGAATAAAAGCAGACAGTATGAATTATGTTTCTTTTTCTTTCGTACTATTCACCATTTCCCGCATTAGCGAGGTAGCACTAAGAACAGAGGACTGGGCCTTTGAGGGAATATCCTCACCTGGGCCCCCCTTCTCTGTTCCTTCTTTTGGGGGGGGAAAAAAAATGTACATGTGTATATATGTATATGTCTGTTTGTGGGAGATGTATAAAAGAAAGAGACAGGAGGTCAAGAGAAAGGTGCAAGAGGTGAAAAAAAGGGCAAATGAGAGTTGGGGTGAGAGAGTATCATTAAATTTTAGGGAGAATAAAAAGATGTTCTGGAAGGAGGTAAATAAAGTGCGTAAGACAAGGGAGCAAATGGGAACTTCAGTGAAGGGCGCAAATGGGGAGGTGATAACAAGTAGTGGTGATGTGAGAAGGAGATGGAGTGAGTATTTTGAAGGTTTGTTGAATGTGTTTGATGATAGAGTGGCAGATATAGGGTGTTTTGGTCGAGGTGGTGTGCAAAGTGAGAGGGTTAGGGAAAATGATTTGGTAAACAGAGAAGAGGTAGTGAAAGCTTTGCGGAAGATGAAAGCCGGCAAGGCAGCAGGTTTGGATGGTATTGCAGTGGAATTTATTAAAAAAGGGGGTGACTGTATTGTTGACTGGTTGGTAAGGTTATTTAATGTATGTATGACTCATGGTGAGGTGCCTGAGGATTGGCGGAATGCATGCATAGTGCCATTGTACAAAGGCAAAGGGGATAAGAGTGAGTGCTCAAATTACAGAGGTATGTTTGGGTATGTTTGAAGGAATAGTGGTTCCAACAATGTTGTATGGTTGCGAGGCGTGGGCTATGCATAGAGTTGTGCGCAGGAGGATGGATGTGCTGGAAATGAGATGTTTGAGGACAATGTGTGGTGTGAGGTAGTTTGATCGAGTGAGTAACGTAAGGGTAAGAGAGGTGTGTGGAAATAAAAAGAGCGTGGTTGAGAGAGCAGAAGAGGGTGTTTTGAAGTGGTTTGGGCACATGGAGAGGATGAGTGAGGAAAGATTGACCAAGAGGATATATGTGTCGGAGGTGGAGGGAACGAGGAGAAGAGGGAGACCAAATTGGAGGTGGAAAGATGGAGTGAAAAAGATTTTGTGTGATCGGGGCCTGAACATGCAGGAGGGTGAAAGGAGGGCAAGGAACAGAGTGAATTGGAGCGATGTGGTATACCGGGGCTGACGTGCTGTCAGTGGATTGAATCAAGGCATGTGAAGCGTCTGGGGTAAACCATGGAAAGCTGTGTAGGTATGTATATTTGCGTGTGTGGACATATGTATATACATGTGTATGGGGGGGGTTGGGCCATTTCTTTCGTCTGTTTCCTTGCGTTACCTCGCAAACGCGGGAGACAGCGACAAAGTATGAAAAAAAAAAAAAAAAAGTTTGTTGAGTATTCCTGGTAAATTATATGGGAGGGTATTGATTGAGAGGGTGAAGGCATGTACAGAGCATCAGATTGGGGAAGAGCAGTGTGGTTTCAGAAGTGGTAGAGGATGTGTGGATCAAGTGTTTGCTTTGAAGAATGTATGTGAGAAATACTTAGAAAAGCAAATGGATTTGTATGTAGCATTTATGGATCTGGAGAAGGCATATGATAGAGTTGATAGAGATGCTCTGTGGAAGGTATTAAGAATATATGGTGTGGGAGGAAAGTTGTTAGAAGCAGTGAAAAGTTTTTATCGAGGATGTAAGGCATGTGTACGTGTAGGAAGAGAGGAAAGTGATTGGTTCTCAGTGAATGTTGGTTTGCGGCAGGGGTGTGTGATGTCTCCATGGTTGTTTAATTTGTTTATGGATGGGGTTGTTAGGGAGGTAAATGCAAGAGTTTTGGAAAGAGGGGCAAGTATGAAGTCTGTTGGGGATGAGAGAGCTTGGGAAGTGAGTCAGTTGTTGTTCGCTGATGATACAGCGCTGGTGGCTGATTCATGTGAGAAACTGCAGAAGCTGGTGACTGAGTTTGGTAAAGTGTGTGAAGAAGAAAGTTAAGAGTAAATGTGAATAAGAGCAAGGTTATTAGGTACAGTAGGGGTGAGGGTCAAGTCAATTGGGAGGTGAGTTTGAATGGAGAAAAACTGGAGGAAGTGAAGTGTTTTAGATATCTGGGAGTGGATCTGTCAGCGGATGGAACCATGGAAGCGGAAGTGGATCATAGGGTGGGGGAGGGGGCGAAAATTTTGGGAGCCTTGAAGAATGTGTGGAAGTCGAGAACATTATCTCGGAAAGCAAAAATGGGTATGTTTGAAGGAATAGTGGTTCCAACAATGTTGTATGGTTGCGAGGCGTGGGCTATGGATAGAGATGTGCGCAGGAGGATGGATGTGCTGGAAATGAGATGTTTGAGGACAATGTGTGGTGTGAGGTGGTTTGATCGAGTAAGTAACGTAAGGGTAAGAGAGATGTGTGGAAATAAAAAGAGCGTGGTTGAGAGAGCAGAAGAGGGTGTTTTGAAGTGGTTTGGGCACATGGAGAGAATGAGTGAGGAAAGATTGACCAAGAGGATATATGTGTCGGAGGTGGAGGGAACGAGGAGAAGAGGGAGACCAAATTGGAGGTGGAAAGATGGAGTGAAAAAGATTTTGTGTGATCGGGGCCTGAACATGCAGGAGGGTGAAAGGAGGGCAAGGAATAGAGTGAATTGGAGCGATGTGGTATACCGGGGTTGACGTGCTGTCAGTGGATTGAATCAAGGCATGTGAAGCGTCTGGGGTAAACCATGGAAAGCTGTGTAGGTATGTATATTTGCGTGTGTGGACGTATGTACATGTGTATGGGGGGGGGGGGGGGGTTGGGCCATTTCTTTCATCTGTTTCCTTGCGCTACCTCGCAAACGCGGGAGACAGCGACAAAGTATAAAAAAAAAAAAAAAAAAAAAAATATATATATATATATATATATATATATATATATATATATATATATATATATATATATATATATATATATATCCCTGGGGATAGGGGAGAAAGAATACTTCCCATGTATTCCCTTCGTGTCGTAGAAGGCGACTAAAAGGGAAGGGAGCGGGGGGCTGGAAATCCTCCCCTCTCATTTTTCTGTTTTTTTTTTTTTTTTCCAAAAGAAGTAACAGAGAAGTAGGTCAGGTGAGAATATTCCCTCAAAGGCCCAGTCCTCTGTTCTTAACGCTACCTCGCTATCGCGGGAAATGGCGAATAGTATGAAAGAAAAGAAAGATATATATATGTATGTGTTGAGATGTAGAGGTATGTATATGTGCGTGTGTGGACGTGTGTGTATATACATGTATGTGTGGGTGGGTTGGGCCATTCTTTCATCTGTTTCCTTGCGCTACCTTGCTAACGTGGGAGACAGCGACAAAGTTGAATAAATAGATAGATATACATGTACAGGTAAAGGATATGTACAAACAAGTGAGCTAGCATAACTTATATTGCTGTGGAATAGTGCTACAGTTAACCATTAGATCTCTCATTAGTGGTGGAAGAGGGTGGATGAGTAGCGGAGATGGAGGTATGCCATGTGAATGAATTCAGTGATATTTTATCACTATTTATGAAAGAAAGACATATAATTTGAAAGGATTTGTACAAACAGTTGAGCTAACTCATCTTATATGGCATGGTATAGCACTAGAGTAACACATGAGTTACATGGCTGAGGTGATGAAGAAAGGGAGGAGGGAAGTACAGCCATGGGTAAGCCGCAAGATGCAAATCCATTGAATGACACTTATCATTGTTTATGGTTACTGTTTACATATAAACATATGTTTACATCTATATTCATGATTAAAATTGTTTCTCTGAAACAAGCACCTATGATGAACACTTTAGCAGCCAATATAAATGTCAAAATATTGTCAGGTGGGATTTAAACAAAGCCTGGTATAGAATGGGTTTCATAAAGCACCAGAAAATGTATTGATGAAGGTTTAAGGAGGGCAGTATCATTGGTTGAGGTGCTGTGAAGATTTCTGAAAGGGGGAGGGAAGGGAACTAGGCTTATGTACACTTTCCTCAGAATTATCTGATTAAGCAATTGTTGCCAGATCACAGGTAATGCAGGACTTTACTTAGCCCTTGGATTTTCTGAATGAAACTTTAAACAGGGCTTGAGCTTAACATTTCTCTTAGCATTCCCTCCCAGTTGAATCGTCAAGTGATATTTGATGGCTTAGAACTCTAGAGCAATCTCCTTTCCCTTGTTAGCAATCGTTTTCAAAATAAGTCATTCCCTCCCATCCACATTAAACACCTAGTGAAATGCATAGCATCCATCTTTGATAATTTTTTCTGACCATCATCAGACCTCAAAAGCACCTTTAATCAAAGTGATTACTGTCTTCCCCTGAGTCCCTTATGTATTCTTTGCGGACATAAATGCAGAGTGCATTTTAGAAAGGGTGAGCATTTAATTGCAAGCCAGTGGATGAACATAAAATGAATTATATTTTGCCAGTGGGTGGCATAATATTAAAGGAAAAGATAGTTTTATGCATTTTATTATGCTACGCACATGGATATCATCTACATATTTTTGAGTTTACTGCAGACTGAGTTACCTTTAATTCAGTTTAGATTGATAAGCTTAAAATATGTTTCTTTTCTACAGGAGTAATTGATAAGAATGCATTTAGTGGTGTGGAATCCCTGCTGAATGACATCAGTGCAGCATTACAAGCTGAAGTTGATAGCACTAATCTTAAGAGAACAAAGCGGAGGAGAAGACGAGTTGGAAGCAAAGGAGAACCTCCAGATGTTCTTCAGTCACAGGTTTATCCTGATAAGGTTAAGGATATACACAAGTCTACGCAGATTCCTGCCAGAAAACTAAGTTAGTAGCTGTGCAGAAGCTCTTACGAAGACATGTTTTCATAATCAATTTTACCTAAACTTGACAGCCAATGCAGCCTACTATTGCAAAACAGAAACAGTGATATTTCTTTGGCCCTGGACAGCTTGTAGGATAAAAAATGACTCAATTAGATTAGTTTTACCTTTGCATGTTTTAAGATGTGATTTTTATTATCTCAGCATTACAGGTCATGTTATGCATCGATTATGTTCATGATTGTATAACTTAGCAGGCAAGTAGGGTACACATTGAAGGATATTGATGGAAGATGTTTACCTTGTAGAGATCATTGTTTTATTATCTCTCTGTAATCTCAAAAATCTTTTCCAGCATTACCAGCAGTTACTCCAGATAGCAGCGTTTCATCAAATGAAGGGCCGGTAAGACTAGTTGCAGCTACCCTTGTTATTCTGTTAACCCTGAATGCTCTCTTGTACTACAAACTCTGGGCACTTGAAGAAAAAATGGTCCTTCGTGCTCCCACATATCCAACTCTGGATCCAAGCATGTTCAGGTAGGTTTTGCATAAATTTATAAATGCATGTTTCTTTTTAGCAAAGGACTTAACACGCACACACACACACACACACACACACACACACACGTGGATTTAGTAAGGTGGACAGCAAACAGAAATGTATAAAGTTGCATGATAAAAGAGAATGGGCAAGAGATATCTTTCTGTCTAGTTGTTTCTCTGCTATGCGTTCCCTTCAGAAATTTTTAGGGGGTGGCCACAGCAAATGAGTCCCCATAATTGGTGAATTTCAGTGCCACTTTTTATCCTTTAGTGCCTCAACCTTAACAGGCCACTGGCAGAGAGCATCTTTGGTGGAGTGTTTTCAGAGGCTCCTACCTAATGTCCTCACTAACTAGTTCTACCTATTGCCTATTGCCTCTACCTAATGCTTCCACATGATATTCCTACCACCTTTCAACCTAATGTTTCTGTCTAATGTTGCTACCTACTGCTATTATCTCGTGCTCCTACCACTTTGCCAGTAGGCAGGGTTAGTGCACAGTGCTCACTGTAGGAAAAATCTAGAGTTAAAACGCTTGAGTTTCATGACGTAAGTGTTGTCAAGTGTTATGTTTGACAAGGAGAGGCTGTATGTTTGTAGAGAGAATGCCAGCATTCCATGTTTGGGTGAGCCAAAAGAAAAGAAAGACAGCTACCTGGGTCAGAGAAGTGCAACTTGACAACAACTGCGTTGTTATATGTGATGTAACGTAATGTTGAAGGGATACATTGTAGTTCATTAATACTTGCACTTAATTTTATAGGTAGAAATTAGCTGTTTAGTAGCATCAAGCAGTGATGTGGCCAGTGTTACCAAAGAAACCTATAGACATAACCACCTCACTACTTTCCACAATCTCCCTTACCAACACTACCACCCTCATCATCACTGCTTCCTCTAGTATCACCACTTAAATTGTAATTTGAGTGATGCTGATATGGATTTGCTCAGTCCAGCGAAGAACCATACAGTAGCCAATGCCTCCCACTTCCCTCCCACCCACTGCATCTCACTGATATGCTGCCTCTTTCACTCATTTTACTACAGTCATCACTATTCATTATTCATGTTACAATATTATACATTTTTATTTGTTATTCATTAATTAGTAATGTTACCTTACTGTAATAATCTGTGTTTATTGGTACCTCTAACCCTCATACACAGGACTGTATATATATCTCATAGATAAAAAGTAACATCAGAAACACATCTTAATTAAGCAATGGTATAATGACCCCGTAGAGAGCTATTTTGCTTAGCATTCCGTTTTCAGGAACATAGCCTGAACCCTGATCAGGTATAAGTGTATGCTAAACTTTTTGATGATCATTTAGTTTAAGATGAGGTGAAAGGAACAGAGATTGGTAGATTTAGTATGGAGTTTGTAGCCAGGAGAGCAAACTGAGAAACTTGCAAACAAGGAATTCATTGGATGATGGACCAAGAAAAGAGATAGAAAAAAGAAAGAGTACTGTCAGAAGACAAAAATCAGGGCACATCAAGAGGCTAGAGAGTATAACAGCTCCACCAGAGCAATAAGGAATGGTAAGTGATGGGCATGTCAGATTGATATAATGTATGTAGAGAGACTGAAGTAGGAAAACAAAAACCTGATGTAGTAGTGGATACAAAAGTTCATGATAGGAAGAGTAACTGTTGGAAAGAATTGCATAATTTATAATTGAATATCTTCCCTAAGATTCTTAAGGAACCAGAACAAATATAGTAAGGAAGGAACAATCAGGATGATACATGAAGAGCGAAATGCACATTCTTCAGATATAGGAAAATTTCAGTAATGGAGAATTAGATTCTTATGAATGCAAATTATATGAGAGTATATAGGAAGATTATCCCTGGGGATAGGGGAGAAAGAATATTTCCCACGCATTCCTCACGTGTCGTAGAAGGCGACTAAAGGGGATGGGAGCGGGGGGCTGGAAACCCTCCCCTCCTTTTATTTTAACTTTCTAAAAGGGGAAACAGAAAAAGGAGTCACGCGGGGAGTGCTCATCCTCCTCGAATGCTCAGATTGGGGTGTCTAAATGTGTGTGGATTTAACCAAGATGAGAAAAAAGGAGATAGGTTGTATGTTTGAGGAAAGGAACCTGGATGTTTTGGCTCTGAGTGAAACGAAGCTCAAGGGTAAAGGGGAAGAGTAGTTTGGGAATGTCTTAGGAGTAAAATCAGGGGTTAGTGAAAGTACACGAGCAAAGAAAGGAGTAGCACTACTCCTGAAACAGAAGTGGTGGGAGTATGTGATAGAGTGTAAGAAAGTAAACTCTAGATTGATATGGGTAAAACTGAAAGTGGATGGAGAGAGATGGGTGATTGTTGGTGCATATGCACCTGGGCATGAGAAGAAAGATCATGAGAGACAAGTGTTTTGGGAGCAGCTGAGTGAGTGTGTTAGTAGTTTTGATGCACGAGACTGGGCTATTGTGATGGATGATTTGAATGCAAAGGTGAATAATGTGGCAGTTTAGGGAATGATTGGTGTACATGGGGTGTTCAGTGTTATAAATGGAAATGGTGAAGAGCTTGTAGATTTATGTGCTGAAAAAGGACTGGTGATTGGGAATACCTGGTTTCAGAAGACAGATATACATAAGTATACGTATGTAAGTAGAAGAGATGGCCAGAGAGCATTATTGGATTACATGTTAATTGATAGGCGCGCGAAAGAGAGACTTTTGGACGTTAATGTGCTGAGAGGTGCAACTGGAGGGATGTCTGATCATTATCTTGTGGAGGCAAAGGTGGAGATTTGTAGAGGTTTTCAGAAAAGAAGAGAGAAAATGAAGAGAGAATGTTGGGGTGAAGAGAGTGGTGAGAGTAAGTGAGCTTGGGAAGGAGACTTGTGTGAGGAAGTACCAGGAGAGACTGAGTACAGAATAGAAAAAGGTGAGAACAAAGGACATAAGGGGAATAGGGGAGGAATGGGATGTATTTAGGGAAGCACTGATGGCTTGCACAAAAGATGCTTGTGGCATGAGAAGCATGGGAGGTGGGCAGATTAGAAAGGGTAGTGAGTGGTGGGATGAAGAAGTAAGATTGTTAGTGAAAGAGAAGAGAGAGGCATTTGGAAGATTTTTGCAGGGAAATAGTGCAAGTGACTGGGAGATTTATTAAAGAAAGAGGCAGGAGGTCAAGAGAAAGGTGCAAGTGGTGAAAAAGAGGGCAAATGAGAGTTGGGGTGAGAGAGTATCATTAAATTTTAGGGAGAATAAGATGATGTTTTGGAAGGAGGTAAATAAAGTGCGTAAGACAAGGGAATCAATGGGAACTTCAGTGAAGGGGGCTAATGGGGAGGTGATAACAAGTAATGGTGATGTGAGGAGATGGAGTGAGTATTTTGAAGGTTTGTTGAATGTGTTTGATGATAGAGAGGCAGATATTGGGTGTTTTGTCGAGGTGGTGTGCAAAGTGAGAGGGTTAGGGAGAATGATTTGGTAAACAGAGAAGAGGTAGTAAAAGCTTTGTGGAAGATGAAAGCCGGCAAGACAGCGGGTTTGGATGGTATTGCAGTGGAATTTATTAAAAAAGCGGGTGACTGTATTGTTGACTGGTTGGTAAGGTTATTTAATGTATGTATGATTCATGGTGAGGTGCCTGAGGATTGGCGGAATGCTTGCATAGTGCCATTGTACAAAGGCAAAGGGGATAAGAGTGAGTGCTCAAATTACAGAGGTATAAGTTTGTTGAGTATTCCTGGGAAATTATATGGGAGGGTGTTGATTGAGAGGGTGAAGGCATGTACAGAGCATCAGATTGGGGAAGAGCAGTGTGGTTTCAGAAGTGGTAGAGGATGTGTGGATCAGGTGTTTGCTTTGAAGAATGTATTTGAGAAATACTTAGAAAAGCAAATGGATTTGTATGTAGCATTTATGGATCTGGAAAAGGCATATGATAGAGTTGATAGAGATGCTCTGTGGAAGGTATTAAGAATATCTGGTGTGGGAGGCAAGTTGTTAGAAGCAGTGAAAAGTTTTTATTGAGGATGTAAGGCATGTGTATGTGTAGGAAGAGAGGAAAGTGATTGGTTCTCAGTGAATGTAGGTTTGCGGCAGGGTTGTGTGATGTCTCCATGGTTGTTTAATTTGTTTATGGATGGGGTTGTTAGGGAGGTGAATGCAAGAGTTTTGGAAAGAGGGGCAAGTATGAAGTCTGTTGTGGATGAGAGAGCCTGGGGTAAGCATCTGGGGTAAACCATGGAAAGTTTTGTGGGGCCTGGATGTGGAAAGGGAGCTGTGGTTTCAGTGCATTATTACATGACAGCTAGACACTGAGTGTGAACGAATGTGGCCTTTGTTGTCTTTTCCTAGCGCTACCTCGCACACATGAGGGGGGAGGGGGTTTTTATATCGTGTGGCAGTGTGGATGAATAAAGGCAGACAGTATGAATTATGTACATGTGTATATATGTATATGTCTGTGTGTGTATATATATATGTATACGTTGAGATGTATAGGTATGTATATTTGCGTGTGTGGACGTGTATGTATATACATGTGTATGTGGGTGGGTTGGGCCATTCTTTCGTCTGTTTCCTTGCGCTACCTCGCTAACACGGGAGACAGCGACAAAGCAAGAATATAAATAAAATATATAGGAAGATATGCTGTTTGAGCATGTGACTGAATCACCTCTTGGAAAGTGATCATGTAATAGTGAGTTTTGTTATGTATTGGACATAAGCATAAAAGAAAGAAATATGAAACCAAGCTCAAAGAGATGTATTTGTGTAAGTCTCAGAGAACTAAAGAATTTCTGTGGCAGCAGAAATTGGGAAATTGAGTTTATTTGCTATGATACAGATTTTTATGTGGAAGGTTTTGTGAAATTTACAATAAAGGAGTGCAAACATGGGTAAAATTACAGAGGAAGGTTAAAAAAAAGAGAGAGAGATGGTTTATAAAAGATGTCATAAAGAAAAAGCTTGCAAATACACTGTGGGGCAGAAATAGGCATCAGTACAGCCAGCCAGCATCTTAAAGGTATGACGTATGATAGGGCTAGGTAAAAGTATTGCAGGATAAAAATAGAACACTGAAACTTAAAAAAGAATATTAAGTAATGGGAATGTAAATTGTTAAAGAAAAGAAATTACCAGTATGCTATTTGTATCCTGCTTACTTTATCCTTCCATATTTGGAGCAAATTGGTACATTTCAAATTTTCTTTTGATGAAGATACTTCTGCTGAGTCTTACATTTATAGAGTTGATCTTTCTCAGGTCTGGAGCTACTGGTGGTCCTCTAGAGGAGTGGGTACGCATACTTCAACAGCAAGAAGCACTTCATGCTGCTGAGGTAGAAAGATGGCGAAAATCAATTGAAGAGGCTGCAGGATTTCTTAGAAAGGTCTGTTGAAACTCCAGTGATATGCTAGATGATGCATAGCATTTTCAGATATAATGTAAGGAACTCGAAGGAAGTAAATTCATCTATTTAATTTTATATTTGATTGTCATTTCATGCATTAGCACTGTAATGCCAGGAACAGACAAAGAAAGGCCACATCCACTCGTATCCATTCTCCAGCTGTCATGCATGGTGCTCCATATCCACAGCTCCCACAGACCTTTCCATGATTTACCATGAACCCTTCACCTGCCCTTGTTCAGTCCATTGACAGTATGTCAACCTTAGTCTACCACATCACTCCAATTCACTCTGTCCCATGCTTGCCTTTCACCCCATTGCACATTCAGTTCCCGATCGCTCAAATCTTTTTCAATCCATCCTTCCATCTCCAATTTGGTCTCTCTGTCTATCTATGTATCGTATTTGTTTATTTTATTTTGCTTTGTCACTGTCTCCCGCGTTAGCGAGGTAGCGCAAGGAAACAGACGAAAGAATGGCCCAACCCACCCACATACACATGTATATACATACACGTCCACACACGCAAATATACATACCTATACATCTCAACATATATATACACACACACACATATACATATATACATATGTATATATGTATATATATATACATATGTATCATTAAATTTTAGGGAAAATAAAAAGATGTTCTGGAAGGAGGAAAATAAAGTGCGTAAGACAAGGGAGCAAATGGGAACTTCAGTGAAGGGCACAAATGGGGAGGTGATAACAAGTAGTGGTGATGTGAGAAGGAGATGGAGTGAGTATTTTGAAGGTTTGTTGAATGTGTTTGATGATAGAGTGGCAGATATAGGGTGTTTTGGTCGAGGTGGTGTGCAAAGTGAGAGGGTTAGGGAAAATGATTTGGTAAACAGAGAAGAGGTAGTAAAAGCTTTGCGGAAGATGAAAGCCAGCAAGGCAGCGGGTTTGGATGGTATTGCAGTGGAATTTATTAAAAAAGGGGGTGACTGTATTATTGACTGGTTGGTAAGGTTATTTAATGTATGTATGACTCATGGTGAGGTGCCTGAGGATTGTTGGAATGCGTGCATAGTGCCATTGTACAAAGGCAAAGGGGATAAGAGTGAGTGCTCAAATTACAGAGGTATAAGTTTGTTGAGTATTCCTGGTAAATTATATGGGAGGGTATTGATTGAGAGGGTGAAGTCATGTACAGAGCATCAGATTGGGGAAGAGCAGTGTGGTTTCAGAAGTGGTAGAGGATGTGTGGATCAGGTGTTTGCTTTGAAGAATGTATGTGAGAAATACTTAGAAAAGCAAATGGATTTGTTTGTAGCATTTATGGATCTGGAGAAGGCATATGATAGAGTTGATAGAGATGCTCTGTGGAAGGTACTAAGAATATATGGTGTGGGAGGCAAGTTGTTAGAAGCAGTGAAAAGTTTTTATCGAGGATGTAAGGCATGTGTACGTGTAGGAAGAGAGGAAAGTGATTGGTTCTCAGTGAATGTAGGTTTGCGGCAGGGGTGTGTGATGTCTCCATGGTTGTTTAATTTGTTTATGGATGGGGTTGTTAGGGAGGTGAATGCAAGAGTTTTGGAAAGAGGGGCAAGTGTGAAGTCTGTTGTGGATGAGAGAGCTTGGGAAGTGAGTCAGTTGTTGTTCGCTGATGATACAGTGCTGGTGGCTGATTCATGTGAGAAACTGCAGAAGCTGGTGACTGAGTTTGGTAAAGTGTGTAAAAGAAGAAAGTTAAGAGATAATGTGAATAAGAGCAAGGTAATTAGGTACAGTAGGGTTGAGGGTCAAGTCATTTGGGAGGTAAGTTTAAATGGAGAAAAACTGGAGGAAGTAAAGTCTTTTAGATATCTGGGAGTGGATCTGGCAGCGGATGGAACCATGGAAGCGGAAGTGGATCATAGGGTGGGGAAGGGGGCGAAAATCCTGGGAGCGTTGAAGAATGTTTGGAAGTCGAGAACATTATCTCGGAAAGCAAAAATGGGTATGTTTGAAGGAATAGTGGTTCCAACAATGTTGTATGGTTGCGAGGCGTGGGCTATGAATAGAGTTGTGCGCAGGAGGATGGATGTGCTGGAAATGAGATGTTTGAGGACAATGTGTGGTGTGAGGTGGTTTGATCGAGTAAGTAACGTAAGGGTAAGAGAGATGTGTGGCAATAAAAAGAGCGTGGTTGAGAGAGCAGAAGAGGGTGTTTTGAAATGGTTTGGGCACATGGAGAGAATGAGTCAGGAAAGATTGACCAAGAGGATATATGTGTCGGAGGTGGAGGGAACGAGGAGAAGTGGGAGACCAAATTGGAGGTGGAAAGATGGAGTGAAAGAGATTTTGTGTGATCGGGGCCTGAACATGCAGGAGGGTGAAAGGAGGGCAAGGAATAGAGTGAATTAGATCGATGTGGTATACCGGGGTTGACGTGCTGTCAGTGGATTGAATCAGGGCATGTGAAGCGTCTGGGGTAAACCATGGAAAGCTGTGTAGGTATGTTTATTTGCGTGTGTGGACGTATGTATATACATGTGTATGGGGGTGGGTTGGGCCATTCTTTCGTCTGTTTCCTTGCGCTACCTCGCAAACGCGGGAGACAGCGACAAAGCAAAAAAAAAAAAAATATATAATTCATACTGTCCGCCTTTATTAATTCCCATCGCCACCCCGCCACACATGAAATAACAACCCCCTTCCCCCTCATGTGTGCGAAGTAGCGCTAGGAAAAGACAACAAAGGTCACATTCGTTCACATTTAGTCTCTAGCTGTCATGTAATAATGCACCGAAACTACAGCTCCCTTCCCACATCCAGGCCCCACAGAACTTTCCATGGTTTACCATAGATGCCTCACATGCCCTGGTTCAATCCATTGACTGCACATCGACCCTGGTATACCACATCGTTCCAATTCACTCTATTCCTTGCACGCCTTTCATCCTCCTGCATGTTCAGGCCCTGATCACTCAAAATCTTTTTCACTTCATCTTTCCACCTCCAATTTGGTCTCCCACTTCTCATTCCCTCCACCTCTGACACATATATCCCCTTGGTCAATCTTTCCTCACTCATTCTCTCATGTGACCAAACCATTTCAAAACACCCTCTTCTGCTCTCTCTACCACACTCTTTTTATTACCACACATCTCTCTTACCCTATTATTACTTACTCAATCAAACCACCTCACACCACATATTGTCCTCAGACATCTCATTTCCACCACATCCACCCTCCTCCGCACAACTCTATCCATAGCCCACGCCTCGCAACCATATAACATTGTTGGAAACACTATTCCTTCAAACATACCCATTTTTGCTCTCCGAGATAATGCTTTCGACTTCCACCCATTCTTCAAAGCTCCCAGAATTTTCACCCCCCTCCCCCACCCTATGATTCACTTCCGCTTCCATGGTTCCATCCACTGCCAAATCCACTCCCAGATATCTAAAACACTCACTTCCTCCAGTTTTTTCCATTCAAACTTACCTACCAATTGGCTTGACCTTCAACCTTGCTGTACCTAATAACCTTGCTCTTATTCACATTTACTCTCAACTTTCTTCTTTCACACACCTTACCAAACTCAGTCACCAGCTTCTGCAGTTTCTCACATGAATCAGCCACCAGCGCTGTAACATCAGCGAACAACAACTGACTGACTTTCCAAGCTCTCTCATCCACAACAGACTGCATACTTGACCCTCTTTCCAAAACTCTTGCATTCACCTCCCTAACAACTCCATCCATAAACAGATTAAACAACCATGGAGACATCACACACCCCTGCCGCAAACCTACATTCACTGAGTACCACTTACTTTCCTCTCTTCCTTGATAAAAACTTTTCACTGCTTCTAACAACTTGCCTCACATACCATATATTCTTAATACCTTCCACAGAGCATCTCTATCAACTCTATCATATGCCTTTTCCAGATCCATAAATGCTGCATACAAATCCATTTGCTTTTCTAAGTATTTCTCACATACATTCTTCAAAGCAAACACCTGACCCACACATCCTCTACCACTTCTGAAACCACACTGCTCTTCCCCAGTCTGATGCTCTGTACATGCCTTCTCCCTCTCAATCAACACCCTCCCATGTAATTTCCCAGGAATCCTCAAAAAACTTATACCTCTGTAATTTGAGCACTCACCTTTGTCCCCTTTGCCGTTGTACAATGGCACTATGCAAGCATTGTGCCAATCCTCAGGCACCTCACCATGAATCATACATACATTAAATAACCTTACCAACCAGTCAACAATACAGTCACCCCCTTTTTTAATAAATTCCACTGCAATACCATCCAAACCTGCTGCCCTCTAGGCTTTCATCTTCCGCAAAGCTTTTGCTACCTCTTCTCTGTTTACCCAATCATTTTCCGTAACCCTCTCACTTTGCACACCACCTCGACCAAAACACCCTATATCTGCCACTCTATCACCAAACACATTTAACAAACCTTTAAAATACTTACTCCATCTCCTCACATCACCACTACTTGTTATCATCTCCCCATTACCCCCCTTCACTGAAGTTCCCATTTGTTCCCTTGTCTTATGCACTTTATTTACCTCCTTCCAAAACATCTTTTTATTCTCCTAAAATTTAATGATACTCTCTCACCCCAACTCTCATTTGCCCTCTTTTTCACCTCTTGCACCTTTCTCTTGACCTCCTGCCTCTTTCTTTTATACATCTCCCACTCATTTGCATTATTTCCCTGCAAAAATCGTCCAAATGCCTCTCTCTTCTCTTTCACTAATAATCTTACTTCTTCATCCCACCATTCACTACCCTCTCTAATCTGCCCACCTCCCACTCTTTTCATGATATAAGCATCTTTTGCGCAAGCCATCACTGCTTCCCTAAATACATCTCATTCCTCCCCCACTCCCCTTGCCTCCTTTGTTCTCACCTTTTGCCATTCTGTACTCAGTCTCTCCTGGTACTTCCTCACACAAGTCTCCTTCCCAAGCTCACTTACTCTCACCACTCTCTTCACCCCAACATTCTTCTTTTCTGAAAACCTCTACAAATCTTCACCTTCGCCTCCACAAGATAATGATCAGACATCCCTCCAGTTGCACCTCTCAGCACATTAACATCCAAAAGTCTCTCTTTTGCGCGCCTATCAATTAACACGTAATCCAATAATGCTCTCTGGCCTCTCCTACTTACATATGTATATTTATGTATTATTATTATTTTTTTATTTTGCTTTGTCGCTGTCTCCCGCGTTAGTGAGGTAGCGCAAGGAAACAGGCAAAAGAATGGCCCAACCCACCGACATACACATGTATATACATACACGTCCACACACGCAAATATACATACTTATACATCCCAACATATACATATATATATATATATACACACACACAGACATATACATATATACACATGTACATAATTCATACTGTCTGCCTTTATTCATTCCCATCGCCACCCTGCCACACATGAAATAACAACCCCCTCCCCCCCTCATGTGTGCGAGTTAGCTCTAGGAAGACAACAAAGGCCCCACTTGTTCACACTCAGTCTCTAGCTGTCATGTAATAATGCACCAAAACCACAGCTCCCTTTCCACATCCAGGCCCACAGAACTTTCCATGGTTTACCCCAGACGCTTCACGCGCCCTGGTTCAATCTATTGACAGCACATCGACCCCGGTATACCACATCGTTCCAATTCACTCTATTCCTTGCACGCCTTTCACCCTCCTGCATGTTCAGGCCGCGATCACTCAAAATCTTTTTCACTCCATCTTTCCACCTCCAATTTGGTCTCCCACTTCACCTCATTCCGTCCACGTCTGACGCATATATCCTCTTTGTCAATCTTTCTTCACTCATTCTCTCCATGTGACCAAACCATTTCAAAACACCCTCTTCTGCTCTCTCAACCACACTCTTTTTATTACCACACATCTCTTTTACCCTATTATTACTTACTCGATCAAACCACCTCACACCACATATTGTCCTCAAACATCTCATTTCCAGCACATCCACCCTCCTCTACACAACTCTGTCCATAGCCCACGCCTCGTAACCATACATTGTTGGAACCACTATTCCTTCAAACATACCCATTTTTGCTTTCCGAGATAATGGTCTCGACTTCAACACATTCTTCAAGGCTCCCAGAATTTTCGCCCCCTCCCCCACCCTATGATTCACTTCCGCTTCCATGGTTCCATCCGCTGCCAAATTCACTCCCAGATATCTAAAACACTTCACTTCCTCCAGTTTTTCTCCATTCAAACTAACCTCCCAATTGACCTGACCCTCAACCCTGCTGTACCTAATAATTACCTTGCTCCCATTAACATTCACTCTCAACTTTCTTCTTTCATACACTTCACCAATTTATTTATTGATATCTCTTTTTAAACCAAGTATTCCCAATCACCAGTCCTTTTTCAGCACATAAATCTACAAGCTCTTCACCATTTCCATTTACAACACTGAACACCCCATGTATACCACTTATTCCCTCAACTGCCACATTACTCACCTTTGCATTCAAATCACCCATCACTGTAACCTGGTCTCATGCATCAAAACTACTAACACACTCATTCAGCTGCTCCCAAAAGACTTGCCTCTCATGATCTTTCTTCTCATGCCCAGGTGCATTTATTTATTTATTTTTTTATTCTATTTTGCTTTCTTGCTGTCTCCCACGTTAGCGAGGTAGCGCAAGGAAACAGACAAAAGAATGGCCCAACCCGCCCACATACACATGTATATACATACACGTCCACACACGCAAATATACATACCTATACATCTCAATGTACACATATATATACACACACAGACATATACATATATACACATTTACATAATTCATACTGCCTTTATTTATTCCCATCGCCACCCCGCCACACATGGAATAACAACCCCCTCCCCCCTCATGTGTGCGAAGTAGCACTAGGAAAAGACAACAAAGGCCCCATTCGTTCACAGTCAGTCTCTAGCTGTCATGTAATAATGCACCGAAACCACAGCTCCCTTTCCACATCCAGGCCCTACAGAACTTTCCATGGTTTACCCCAGACGCTTCACATGCCCTGTTTTAATCCATTGACAGCACGTTGACCCCGGTATACCGTATCGTTCCAATTCGCTCTATTCCTTGCACACCTTTCACCCTCCTGCATGTTCAGGCCCCAATCACTCAAAATCTTTTTCACTCCATCTTTCCACCTCCAATTTGGTCTCCCACTTCTCGTTCCCTGCACCTCAGACACATATATCCTCTTGGTCAATCTTTCCTCACTCATTCTCTCCATGTGACCAAACCATTTCAAAACACCCTCTTCTGCTCCCTCAACCACACTCTTTTTATTTCCACACATCTCTCTTACCCTTACATTACTTACTCGATCAAACCACCTCACACCACACATTGTCCTCAAACATCTCATTTCCAGCACATCCACCCTCCTGCGCACAACTCTATCCATAGCCCACGCCTCGCAACCATACAACATTGTTGGAACCACTATCCCTTCAAACATACCCATTTTTGCTTTCCGAGATAATGTTCTCAACTTCCAAACATTCTTCAACGCTCCCAGAATTCTCGCGCCCTCCCCCACCCTATGATTCACTTCCGCTTCCATGGTTCCATCCACTGCCAGATCCACTCCCAGATATCTAAAACACTTCACTTCCTCCAGTTTTTCTCCATTCAAACTTACCTCCCAATTGACTTGACCCTCAACCTTACTGTACCTAATAACCTTGCTCTTATTCACATTTACTTTTAACTTTCTTCTTTTACACACTTTACCAAACTCAGTCACCAGCTTCTGCAGTTTTTCCCATGAATCAGCCACCAGCGCTGTATCATCAGCGAACAACAACTGACTCACTTCCCAAGCTCTCTCATCCACAACAGACTGCATACTTGCCCCTCTTTCTAAAACTCTTGCATTCACCTCCCTAACAACCCCATCCATAAACAAATTAAACAACCATGGAGACATCACACACCCCTGCCGCAAACCTACATTCACTGAGAACCAATCACTTTCCTCTCTTCCTACACGTACACATGCCTTACATCCTTGATAAAAACTTTTCACTGCTTCTAACAACTTGCCTCCCACACCATATATTCTTAATACCTTCCACAGAGCATATCTATCAACTCTATCATAAGCCTTCTCGAGATCCATAAATGCTACTTACAAATCCATTTGCTTTTCTAAGTATTTCTCACATACATTCTTCAAAGCAAACACCTGATCCACACATCCTCTACCACTTCTGAAACCACACTGCTCTTCCCCAATCTGATGCTCTGTACATGCCTTCACCCTCTCAATCAATACCCTCCCATATAATTTACCAGGAATACTCAACAAACTTATATCTCTGTAATTTGAGCACTCACTCTTATCCCCTTTGCCTTTGTACCATGGCACTATGCAAGCATTCCGCCAATCCTCAGGCACCTCACCATGAGTCATACATACATTAAATAACCTTGCCAGCCAGTCAACAATACAGTCACCCCCTTTTTTTAATAAATTCCACTGCAATACCATCCAAACCTGCTGCCTTGCCGGCTTTCATCTTCCGCAAAGCTTTTACTACCTCTTCTCTGTTTACGAAATCATTTTCCCTAACCCTTTCACTTTGCACACCCCTCGACCAAAACACCCTATATCTGCCACTCTATCATTAAACACATTCAACAAACCTTCAAAATACTCACTCCATCTCCTTCTCACATCACCACTACTTGTTATCACCTCCCCATTAGCCCCCTTCTCTGGAGTTCCCATCTGCTCCCTTGTCTTACGCACTCTATTTACCTCCTTCCAAAACATCTTTTTATTCTCCCTAAAATTTAATGATACTCTCTCACCCCAACTCTCATTTGCCCTCTTTTTCACCTCTTGCACCTTTCTCTTGACCTCCTGCATCTTTCTTTTATACATCTCCCACTCATTTGCATTTTTTCCCTGCAAAAATCTTCCAAATGCCTCTCTTTCTCTTTCACTACTAATCTTACTTCTTCATCCCACCATTCACTACCCTTTCTAATCAACCCACCTCCCACGCTTCTCATGCCACAAGCATCTTTTGCGCAAGCCATCACTGCTTCCCTAAATACATCCCATTCCTCCCCTACTCCCCTTACCTCCTTTGTTCTCACCTTTTTCCATTCTGTACTCAGTCTCTCCTGGTACTTCCTCACACAAGTCTCCTTCCCAAGCTCACTTACTCTCACCACTCTCTTCACCCCAACATTCTCTCTTCTTTTCTGAAAACCCCTACAAATCTTCACCTTCGCCTCCACAAGATAATGATCAGACATCCCTCCAGTTGCACCTCTCAGCACATTAACATCCAAAAGTCTCTCTTTCGCGCGCCTATCAATTAACACGTAATCCAATAACGCTCTCAGGCCATCTCTCCTACTTTCATACGTATACTTATGTATATCTCTCTTTTTAAACCAGGTATTCCCGATCATCAGTCTTTTTTCAGCACATAAATCTACAAGCTCTTTACCATTTCCATTTACAACACTGAACACCCCATGTATACCAATTATTCCCTCAACTGCCACATTATTCACCTTTGCATTCAAATCACCCATCACTATAACCCGGTCTTGTGCATCAAAACCACTAACAGACTCATTCAGCTGCTCCCAAAACACTTGCCTCTCATGATCTTTCTTCTCATGCTCAGGTGCATATGCACCAAATAATCACCCATCTCTCTCCATCAACTTTCAGTTTTACCCATATTAATCGAGAATTTACTTTCTTACACTCTATCACATACTCCCACAACTACTGTTTCAGGAGTAGTGCTACTCCTTCCCTTGCTCTTGTCCTCTCACAAACCCCTGACTTTACTCCTAAGACATTCCCAAACCACTCTTCCCCCTTACCCTTGAGCTTCGTTTCACTCAGAGCCAAAACATCCAGGTTCCTTTCTTCAAACATACTACCTATCTCTCCTTTATTCTCATCTTGGTTAAATCCACACACATTTAGACACCCCAATCTGAGCGTTCGCGGAGGATGAGCACTCCCCGCGTGACTCCTTCTTCTGTTTCCCCCTTTTAGAAAGTTAAAATAAAAGGAGGGGAGGGTTTCTAGCCCCCCCTCTCCCGTCCCCTTTAGTCGCCTTCAACGACACGTGAGGAATGCGTGGGAAGTATTCTTTCTCCCCTATCCCCAGGTGCATATGCACCAATAATCACCCCTCTCTCTCCATCAACTTTCAGTTTTACCCATATCAATCTAGAGTTTACTTTCTTACACTGGGGATAGGGGAGAAAGAATACTTCCCACGCATTGCTCACGTGTCGTAGAAGGCAACTAAAGGGGACGGGAGCGGGGGGCTAGAAACTCTCCTCTCCTTGTATTTTAACTTTCTAAATGGGGAAACAGAAGAAGGAGGTACATGGGGAGTGCTCATCCTCCTCGAAGGCTCAGATTTGGGTGTCTAAATGTGTGTGGATGTAACCAAGATGAGAATAAAGGAGAGATAGGTAGTATGTTTGAGGAAAGGAACGTGGATGTTTTGGCTCTGAGTGAAACGAAGCCCAAGGGGAAAGGGGAAGAGTGGTTTAGGAATGTCTTGGGAGTAAAGTCAGGGGTTAGTGAGAGGACAAGAGCAAGGGAAGGAGTAGCACTACTCCTGAAACAGGAGTTGTGGGAGTATGTGATAGAGTGGAAGAAAGTAATCTATGTATCTATCTGTCTATATCTCTGATCAAGGGGTGACCTTAGCAATAGAGTCTCCACTTTACTTTCACTGTGAGTGGAATTAAATTTATTTGTTTATTCTATTTTGCTTTCTTGCTGTCTCCCACGTTAGCGAGGTAGCGCAAGGAAACAGACGAAAGAATGGCCCAACCCGCCCACATACACATGTATATACATACACGTCCACACACGCAAATATACATACCTATACATCTCAATGTACACATATATATACACACACAGACATATACATATATACACATTTACATAATTCATACTGCCTTTATTTATTCCCATCGCCACCCCGCCACACATGGAATAACAACCCCCTCCCCCCTCATGTGTGCGAAGTAGCACTAGGAAAAGACAACAAAGGCCCCATTCGTTCACAGTCAGTCTCTAGCTGTCATGTAATAATGCACCGAAACCACAGCTCCCTTTCCACATCCAGGCCCTACAGAACTTTCCATGGTTTACCCCAGACGCTTCACATGCCCTGTTTTAATCCATTGACAGCACGTTGACCCCGGTATACCGTATCGTTCCAATTCGCTCTATTCCTTGCACACCTTTCACCCTCCTGCATGTTCAGGCCCCGATCACTCAAAATCTTTTTCACTCCATCTTTCCACCTCCAATTTGGTCTCCCACTTCTCGTTCCCTGCACCTCAGACACATATATCCTCTTGGTCAATCTTTCCTCACTCATTCTCTCCATGTGACCAAACCATTTCAAAACACCCTCTTCTGCTCCCTCAACCACACTCTTTTTATTTCCACACATCTCTCTTACCCTTACATTACTTACTCGATCAAACCACCTCACACCACACATTGTCCTCAAACATCTCATTTCCAGCACATCCACCCTCCTGCGCACAACTCTATCCATAGCCCACGCCTCGCAACCATACAACATTGTTGGAACCACTATCCCTTCAAACATACCCATTTTTGCTTTCCGAGATAATGTTCTCGACTTCCAAACATTCTTCAAGGCTCCCAGAATTCTCGCGCCCTCCCCCACTCTATGATTCACTTCCGCTTCCATGGTTCCATCCACTGCCAGATCCACTCCCAGATATCTAAAACACTTCACTTCCTCCAGTTTTTCTCCATTCAAACTTACCTCCCAATTGACTTGACCCTCAACCTTACTGTACCTAATAACCTTGCTCTTATTCTCATTTACTTTTAACTTTCTTCTTTTACACACTTTACCAAACTCAGTCACCAGCTTCTGCAGTTTTTCCCATGAATCAGCCACCAGCGCTGTATCATCAGCGAACAACAACTGACTCACTTCCCAAGCTCTCTCATCCACAACAGACTGCATACTTGCCCCTCTTTCTAAAACTCTTGCATTCACCTCCCTAACAACCCCATCCATAAACAAATTAAACAACCATGGAGACATCACACACCCCTGCCGCAAACCTACATTCACTGAGAACCAATCACTTTCCTCTCTTCTACACGTACACATGCCTTACATCCTTGATAAAAACTTTTCACTGCTTCTAACAACTTGCCTCCCACACCATATATTCTTAATACCTTCCACAGAGCATCTCTATCAACTCTATCATATGCCTTCTCCAGATCCATAAATGCTACTTACAAATCCATTTGCTTTTCTAAGTATTTCTCACATACATTCTTCAAAGCAAACACCTGATCCACACATCCTCTACCACTTCTGAAACCACACTGCTCTTCCCCAATCTGATGCTCTGTACATGCCTTCACCCTCTCAATCAATACCCTCCCATATAATTTACCAGGAATACTCAACAAACTTATATCTCTGTAATTTGAGCACTCACTCTTATCCCCTTTGCCTTTGTACCATGGCACTATGCAAGCATTCCGCCAATCCTCAGGCACCTCACCATGAGTCATACATACATTAAATAACCTTGCCAGCCAGTCAACAATACAGTCACCCCCTTTTTTTAATAAATTCCACTGCAATACCATCCAAACCTGCTGCCTTGCCGGCTTTCATCTTCCGCAAAGCTTTTACTACCTCTTCTCTGTTTACGAAATCATTTTCCCTAACCCTTTCACTTTGCACACCCCTCGACCAAAACACCCTATATCTGCCACTCTATCATTAAACACATTCAACAAACCTTCAAAATACTCACTCCATCTCCTTCTCACATCACCACTACTTGTTATCACCTCCCCATTAGCCCCCTTCTCTGGAGTTCCCATCTGCTCCCTTGTCTTACACACTCTATTTACCTCCTTCCAAAACATCTTTTTATTCTCCCTAAAATTTAATGATACTCTCTCACCCCAACTCTCATTTGCCCTCTTTTTCACCTCTTGCACCTTTCTCTTGACCTCCTGCATCTTTCTTTTATACATCTCCCACTCATTTGCATTTTTTCCCTGCAAAAATCTTCCAAATGCCTCTCTTTCTCTTTCACTACTAATCTTACTTCTTCATCCCACCACTCACTACCCTTTCTAATCAACCCACCTCCCACGCTTCTCATGCCACAAGCATCTTTTGCGCAAGCCATCACTGCTTCCCTAAATACATCCCATTCCTCCCCTACTCCCCTTTCCTCCTTTGTTCTCACCTTTCTCCATTCTGTACTCAGTCTCTCCTGGTACTTCCTCACACAAGTCTCCTTCCCAAGCTCACTTACTCTCACCACTCTCTTCACCCCAACATTCTCTCTTCTTTTCTGAAAACCCCTACAAATCTTCACCTTCGCCTCCACAAGATAATGATCAGACATCCCTCCAGTTGCACCTCTCAGCACATTAACATCCAAAAGTCTCTCTTTCGCGCGCCTATCAATTAACACGTAATCCAATAACGCTCTCAGGCCATCTCTCCTACTTTCATACGTATACTTATGTATATCTCTCTTTTTAAACCAGGTATTCCCGATCACCAGTCCTTTTTCAGCACATAAATCTACAAGCTCTTCACCATTTCCATTTACAACACTGAACACCCCATGTATACCAATTATTCCCTCAACTGCCACATTATTCACCTTTGCATTCAAATCACCCATCACTATAACCCGGTCTTGTGCATCAAAACCACTAACACACTCATTCAGCTGCTCCCAAAACACTTGCCTCTCATGATCTTTCTTCTCATGCTCAGGTGCATATGCACCATAATCACCCATCTCTCTCCATCAACTTTCAGTTTTACCCATATTAATCGAGAATTTACTTTCTTACACTCTATCACATACTCCCACAACTACTGTTTCAGGAGTAGTGCTACTCCTTCCCTTGCTCTTGTCCTCTCACAAACCCCTGATTTTACTCCTAAGACATTCCCAAACCACTCTTCCCCCTTACCCTTGAGCTTCGTTTCACTCAGAGCCAAAACATCCAGGTTCCTTTCTTCAAACATACTACCTATCTCTCCTTTATTCTCATCTTGGTTAAATCCACACACATTTAGACACCCCAATCTGAGCGTTCGCGGAGGATGAGCACTCCCCGCGTGACTCCTTCTTCTGTTTCCCCTTTAGAAAGTTAAAATAAAAGGAGGGGAGGGTTTCTAGCCCCCCCTCTCCCGTCCCCTTTAGTCGCCTTCAACAACACGTGAGGAATGCGTGGGAAGTATTCTTTCTCCCCTATCCCCAGGTGCATATGCACCAATAATCACCCCTCTCTCTCCATCAACTTTCAGTTTTACCCATATCAATCTAGAGTTTACTTTCTTACACTGGGGATAGGGGAGAAAGAATACTTCCCACGCATTGCTCACGTGTCGTAGAAGGCAACTAAAGGGGACGGGAGCGGGGGGCTAGAAACTCTCCTCTCCTTGTATTTTAACTTTCTAAATGGGGAAACAGAAGAAGGAGGTACATGGGGAGTGCTCATCCTCCTCGAAGGCTCAGATTTGGGTGTCTAAATGTGTGTGGATGTAACCAAGATGAGAATAAAGGAGAGATAGGTAGTATGTTTGAGGAAAGGAACGTGGATGTTTTGGCTCTGAGTGAAACGAAGCCCAAGGGGAAAGGGGAAGAGTGGTTTAGGAATGTCTTGGGAGTAAAGTCAGGGGTTAGTGAGAGGACAAGAGCAAGGGAAGGAGTAGCACTACTCCTGAAACAGGAGTTGTGGGAGTATGTGATAGAGTGGAAGAAAGTAATCTATGTATCTATCTGTCTATATCTCTGATCAAGGGGTGACCTTAGCAATAGAGTCTCCACTTTACTTTCACTGTGAGTGGAATTAAATTTATTTGTTTATTTATTATACTTTGTCGCTGTCTACCGCGTTAGTGAGGTAGAGCAAGGAAACAGACGAACGAATGGCTCAGTCCACCCACATACACATGTATATACATACACGTCCACACACACACATATACATACCTATCAATCTCAACATGTACATATATATACACACACAGACATATACATCTATACACATGTACATAATTCATACTGTCTGCCCTTATTCATTCCCATCGCCACCCCGCCACACATGAAATAACAACCCCCTCCCCCGCATGTGCACGAGGTAGCGCTAGGAAAAGACAACAAAGGCCACATTCGTTCACACTCAGTCTCTAGCTGTCATGTATAATGCACCAAAACCACAGCTCCCTTTCCACATCCAGATCTCATAAAACTTTCCATTGTTTACCCCAGACACTTCACATGCCCTGGTTCAATCCATTGACAGCACGTCGACCCAGGTATACCACATCTTTCCAATTCACTCTATTCCTTGCACGCCTTTCACCCTCCTGCATGTTCAGGCCGCGATCACTCAAAATCTTTTTCACTCCATCTTTCCACCTCCAATTTGGTCTCCCACTTCTCCTTGTTCCCTCCACCTTTGACACATATATCCTCTTTGTCAATCTTTCCTCACTCATTCTTTCCATGTGACCAAACCATTTCAAAACACCCTCTTCTGCTCTCTCAACCACACTCTTTGTATTACCACACATCTCTCTTACCCTTTCATTACTTACTCGATCAAACCACCTCACACCACATATTGTCTTCAGACATCTCATTTCCAACACATCCACCCTCCTCCGCACAACTCTATCCATAGCCCACGCCTCGCAACCATATAACATTGTTGGAACCACTATTCCTTCAAACGTACCCATTTTTGCTTTCCAAGATAACGTTCTCGACTTCCACACATTTTTCAACACTCCCAGAACTTTCGCCCCCTCCCCCACCCTATGATTCACTTCCGCTTCCATGGTTCCATCCACTGCCAAATCCACTCCCAGATATCTAAAACACTTCACTTTCTCCAGTTTTTCTCCATTCAAACTTACCTCCCAATTGTCTTGTCCCTCTACCCTACTGTACCTCACAACCTTGCTCTTATTCACATTTACTCTCAACTTTTTCTTTCCCACACTTTACCAAACTCAGTCACCAGCTTCTGCAGTTTCTCACGTGAATCAGCCACCAGCGATGTATCATCAGCGAACAACAACTGACTCACTTCTCAAGCTCTCTCATCCACAACAGACTGCATACCTGACCCTCTTTCCAAAACTCTTGCATTCTCCTCCCTAACAACCCCATCAATAAACAAATTAAACAACCATGGAGACATGACGCACCCCTGCTGCAAACCAACATTCACTGAAAACCACTCATTTTCCTCTCTTCCTACACATACACATGCCTTACATCCTTGATAAAAGCTTTTCACTGCTTCTAACAACTTGCCTCCCACACCATATATTCTTAATACCTTCCATAGAGCATCACTATCAACTCTATCATATGCCTTCTCCAGATCCATAAATGCTACATACAAATCCATTTGCTTTTCTAAGTATTTCTCACATACATTTTTCAAGGCAAACACCTGATCCACACATCCTCTACCACTTCTGAAACCACACTGCTCTCCCCCAATCTGATGCTCTGTACATGCCTTCACCCTCTCAATCAATACCCTCCCATATAATTTCCCAAGAATACTCAACAAACTTATACCTCTGTAATTTGAGCACTTACTCTTATCCCCTTTGCCTTTGTACAATGGCACCATGCAAGATTTTATTCTCCCTAAAATTTAATGATACTCTCTCATCCCAACTCTCATTTGCCCTCTTTTTCGCCTCTTGCACCTTTCTCTTGACCTCCTGCCTCTTTCTTTTAAAATGCTACATACAAATGGATAGGATCTCAAAATAAGAAAAGTAATTAAAAAAGTTTAGTTACACAGTATAGAGAAAGAGAGAGTTCAGATAACGTTTGTGACTTTATATTCAGGATGAGTTACTTGGAAACACTTTAGATAGTATTAGCTGGAATATACTTTCAAAAGATTTTTTTTCCCTGAATTCACTATATGGCATAATGTTGTGTTTTTCTGTTCATAGGCTGAAGAGTCCTTGCGCACCCTTCATACTTCCATACCTCCACACCATGCTTCTAAACTTCAGTTACTTCTAAGACAAATACAAAGTCTCCATGAAGCAGAATCTCAGCGCAGATCACCATCAGAACCTGTTCACTGGAATCAAGAAGGGAGTCCAGCAGAGCCTGCCAAAGGACCTGACATTGGGGAGCAAAGCAGTGATAGTTCTTATCAATATGCACATGAGAATGGAAACCATGTAGAACTCTGAATGTGTTACCTGAATTAAAAACGTTTCATCCTGATTTGTTGGCAAACTAAGCATAAGTTAGTAGTGACCTAGTGTAAATAAGTCATATGTCTCATGTTGAGCCATTGTTTATGTAAGAAGCCTAAAATCTCTACAGTAAGAATGTAAAACTTGCCAGTCATATATATCAGTAGTGAACATCACTGGCAATTATCACAATTAGAATTATAATGTCAATAAGTTATCTAGTCCATTTATAAAAAGCATGAAAATTTATTAAAGTATGAACTTTGTTTTTCTGGCAGCAGACTCTAAGGTATTGAGATTATATTTGAATACAGATAATCACAGATTTAATGTTTTTATTATCATTGAGAGTTTTCTGCAAGTTTGTTTGGAAAGTCTCCCGCAAGGATTTTCAATTTAATTCTATTGTACTTGCACTTGTGCTTTTGGAGATATTTTTTTTTTGTAAGTAAAGCATGCATATTGTTTTGAATTGTCACTGTAAAATGAACTAACTCTATATTTGAGTGAAAGGTTGTGTAGCATTTACTAATTCATTCCAGTCAATAACCTGCTTTAAAATTATAGTGTTTGGCTGGTTCAGACACACATAATTCTCTGTGTTGATATTTCTAGCATTCTGTTCTGAGAGTTACAGTAGCAGTATTAAGTGGTTTAAATTAATCGATATATAATTGTACAAAATATATACCTGCCTGCCAAATTTTGAATAATCTTATTTGAATACATTTACATGGGAAATATTTTCCCATTTGGTCCATAGAATTAACTGATGTTCTCTGTAGTCATCAAAAGAAAGAATCTGATTGCACACAAATGCAAAGATCCGTTGCATGAATTCCTTTTGTTAAGTAGCAAATCTGATCCTATAGCCAGACTGGAGAGTGTAAAATAGCTCTATTTTCCCATTGCAACAGTACTCCTGTTTTGTGTAGTTACTGCAAGACATACTGATGTAAAGATGTAGAATAATTTTTTTCCTAATGCTAGTCCATGTGATGCATGAAAGTACTATTTATTGGAGATCTCATACCAATGAATCAAGCATTGCCAGGAACAAAAAACTCATGAATGAATCGCTCACTCTTAAAAACGTTTTATCCCCATTTCAATTTTATATGCCTCTGATTTTGATATCTGAAGGCAGTAAGTAAAAGTCTTATTCATAATCCTATTTTGAATCCAATACTATACACACAAATTTATTATAAAGTCTTTGGAAATGTAATATAGAAATGGTATCCTTATGTTTTCTGCTGTAAGGATGACTGTTACTTTATATTTTAAACACAATTAGCCCAGCTGGAAGCATAAATATTTCACGTTTGTTTATCCCTCATTAAGTCATGTGTATATGTTTGGGCCGCACTGCATCCTTTGAATGTGGGATTCACAAACTATTCTGTAACAGCAATACCATACATCCATCCTAGAATTTCTTTTGCTGTGGATGCATATTGTATATAGGTTTGCAATGGGTGTGCATTACATAGTGAAAAGTTTTGTCAAATAACTGTATTGCCATGATACATTTTTTGGTTTGTATATGCCATTTTTGACTAATGAATGGAGTAAAGTACCACAAGGGAAAAGAATACTTTCTTATCAAAGATGAACATAAGCAAGGCTTTAAGGTTTATTTTGATTATAGCAGAGAAAATTTTGAAGACATCATGGTGAGAATAACAAAAGTTCATAGAAATGAAAGCTCTACATACTGTGTTAGGATGATTTACAGGTATATTCAGAATTAGTTTGTTTCTGAGGCTATGCTGCTAGGCAGCAGATGCAATGAGGTATTCAAAAATATACATATGTATTGTACAACATTTCTGCAGTAAGAATTTATTTTGATAGGAAGATTGGCATATATCAACTAAACATTTTCACCCTGTATAAAATCTGATGATGTATTTTTAGCCCAATAATTTTATTGTAATTAAACATGTACCAGTACACATAATGGCAATAAGGTTGTTTTACTTGAATACAAAGGATGTGTTAGTGTTGCAAGATGACTGTGATACTAGTAGAAATAGATTGTGAGGTTGTAATTTAATTTTTTATCTACCATATCCTATATGTTTGTATTACTTAAGCAAAAGAATATACTAATTATATTGTTGTGCTGACTGCAAGATGAGTCAGTTTCCAAATTAGTACTTTTCTCATAACTACTTGAAATTTCCTGTTGTACATTTTTGTTATTAAATGATTTTGCTATTTCGTGGTATGATTTGAATATTCAGATTATACAGTGCTTTGCTCTTTTGCACATTGGTATTTTGATATGTTTTATGTGATTTAGTAACGTCACCCATACATCAGTGAAAATGGGAAGACACAGTATTGTGATTGAAGCAATGCAGTGGTAGTTAGAAACCAGGTCTGTACTCTTATTGGCAGTAAGGCTAACTGTCCTGTAACCTTGCATCAGAGATCATAATGATTAGATATCATAGTTCCTTGTCATTTTGTGCTGTAATTATTTTTTAAACTTCGACTATAAAGTATATATATTGAGCTTTTACTTATTAATGCATTCAGACCTGCACAGCTTTCCATTACCAAATAATATATGCAATTATCCTAACTAAAGGAAGTCTTCACATGAATAGCAAGGTCAAGTATACATTATTTTCTGATGTCATTCTCAAATATTATGTATTCCAAGTTATTATTTTAATCTCATGAGTTGTGTCATTTATGTATCATCAGTACTAAAAATTTTATTTTCAATTTTGAAATTGTTTATTATTTTACACATAAATGCACAATGATAAATGGCAAACAATTATAATTTCTGTGAGTGTACTGCTAATGTTTGTTTCATTAATTTATTGTCATGATAATTGTAGCAGTAATGGTGAGGTAGTTTGGAACAGGACAGACAGTAAGGAATTTATTCAACTATATCACATTCAGTGATATTACATAGGTTAAAGTTGTCTCTCTGTCATACTGTATTGATGCCATTAAACATTTGTTTGTTTCAGTAGTTACAATTTTTGGTATTGTTTAAATGAATTGCTAATGTACATTGATATTAATGTTTTAAAGAAAAATAGGCAAGATAATCCAAAAAAATCTTGATATTCTGTCTGTCAGTAATACAATAAATATATTATCATTTGTTTGTAGATCATAGTAAGTTCCCAAAGAAAGTTGAAGCTACACATGTAAATAATGAAATACTTTTTTGGAACATTAGATACCTGCTGTTAGATCCTTAAAAAGAAAAAGTCCAAAGCATGCTGAAAGCTACTCATGTAAGTAACCATCATTTGTTTGAACCTCAGTAATACCTTAAATAAATAGTCTCTGTCTCAAGTATATCTTTCTTTTTAGCATTACCACTGTACCTAGTGTAGTTTTCTTTTTAGCACTACTATACATAGTCGACAGAATTCTGGTGTTCCAGTTACTGTATCACTCTAAATGAGATGTATCAGAAGGATGAGACAAGTGATCTGATTGTAAGTCTGAATGGGAAATGAAATGCTTAAAGTACCTGGAAGTGGGTGTGGCTGCAGATGGAACTACGGGTCACTTTTTTCAGTATCAAATAACAGTCTTGCATGCACTTTTCCTGTTATATACTTAACAGACTTATTCCTATGTAATTGCTACATATATCTTTAAACCTTTTGCTTGAATTATTTTTTTTTTTTTTTTATACCTCGTCGCTGTCTCCCGCGTTTGCGAGGTAGCGCAAGGAAACAGACGAAAGAAATGGCCCAACCCCCCCCCATACACATGTACATACACACGTCCACACACGCAAATATACATACCTACACAGCTTTCCATGGTTTACCCCGGACGCTTCACATGCCTTGATTCAATCCACTGACAGCACGTCAACCCCTGTATACCACATCGCTCCAATTCACTCTATTCCTTGCCCTCCTTTCACCCTCCTGCATGTTCAGGCCCCAATCACACAAAATCCTTTTCACTCCATCTTTCCACCTCCAATTTGGTCTCCCTCTTCTCCTCGTTCCCTCCACCTCCGACACATATATCCTCTTGGTCAATCTTTCCTCACTCATTCTCTCCATGTGCCCAAACCATTTCAAAACACCCTCTTCTGCTCTCTCAACCACGCTCTTTTTATTTCCACACATCTCTCTTACCCTTACGTTACTTACTCGATCAAACCACCTCACACCACACATTGTCCTCAAACATCTCATTTCCAGCACATCCATCCTCCTGCGCACAACTCTATCCATAGCCCACGCCTCGCAACCATACAACATTGTTGGAACCACTATTCCTTCAAACATACCCATTTTTGCTTTCCGGGATAATGTTCTCAACTTCCACACATTTTTCAAGGCTCCCAAAATTTTCGCCCCCTCCCCCACCCTATGATCCACTTCCGCTTCCATGGTTCCATCCGCTGACAGATCCACTCCCAGATATCTAAAACACTTCACTTCCTCCAGTTTTTCTCCATTCAAACTCACCTCCCAATTGGCTTGACCCTCAACCCTACTGTACCTAATAACCTTGCTCTTATTCACATTTACTCTTAACTTTCTTCTTCCACACACTTTACCAAACTCCGTCACCAGCTTCTGCAGTTTCTCACATGAATCCGCCACCAGCGCTGTATCATCAGCGAACAACAACTGACTCACTTCCCAAGCTCTCTCATCCCCAACAGACTTCATACTTGCCCCTCTTTCCAAGACTCTTGCATTTACCTCCCTAACAACCCCATCCATAAACAAATTAAACAACCATGGAGACATCACACACCCCTGCCGCAAACCTACATTCACTGAGAACCAATCACTTTCCTCTCTTCCTACACGTACACATGCCTTACATCCTCGATAAAAACTTTTCACTGCTTCTAACAACTTGCCTCCCACACCATATATTCTTAATACCTTCCACAGAGCATCTCTATCAACTCTGTCATATGCCTTCTCCAGATCCATAAATGCTACATACAAATCCATTTGCTTTTCTAAGTATTTCTCACATACATTCTTCAAAGCAAACACCTGATCCACACATCCTCTACCACTTCTGAAACCACACTGCTCTTCCCCAATCTGATGCTCTGTACATGCCTTCACCCTCTCAATCAATACCCTCCCATATAATTTACCAGGAATACTCAACAAACTTATACCTCTGTAATTTGAGCACTCACTCTTGAATTAAGGAACAATAATAGCTTTCACCCAATCCTTTGGTACAACTGCTTTTATGTTAAATTACATATCAAATGCATCCACTCTATCACACTTTCTCCTCCATACTTCAATATTTCAGCCATTGCCCTTTTTACAATAGGACCCGGCATTTGTTCCCATTTCCTTTCATCCTTCATAACCATGCATGTAACAATTGCTGCTTCACCTGTATTTATATATATTTATTATATTTATTTTGCTTTGTTGCTATCTCCCGCATTAGCGAGGTAGCACAAGGAAACAGACGAAAGAATGGCCCAACCCACCGACATACACATGTATATACATACACGTCCACACACGCAAAATATACATACCTATACATCTCAATGTATACATATATATACACACACAGACATATACATATATACACATGCACATAATTCATACTGGCCCCATTCGTTCACACTCAGTCTCTAGCTGTCATGTAATAATGCACCGAAACCACAGCCCCCTTTCCTCATCCAGGCCCCACACACTTTAGATGGTTTACCCCAGACGCTTCACATGCGATGGTTCAATCCATTGACAGCACATCGACCCCGGTACACCACATCGTTCCAATTCACTCTGTTCCTTGCACGCCTTTCACCCTCTTGCATGTTCAGGCCCCGATCACTCAAAATCTTTTTCACTCCATCTTTCCACCTCCAATTTGGTCTCCCACTTCTCGTTCCCTCCACCTCTGACACATAAATCCTATTGGTCAATCTTTCCCCACTCATTCTCTCCATGTGACCAAACCATTTCAAAACACCCTCTTCTGCTCTCTCAACCACACTCTTTTTATTTCCACACATCTCTCTCACCCTTGCATTACTTACTAGATCAAACCACCTCACACCACAATTGTCCTCAAACATCTCATTTCCAGCACATCCACCCTCCTGTGCACAACTCTATCCATAGCCCATGTCTCGCAACCATACAAAATTGTTGGAACCACTATTCCTTCAAACATACCCATTTTTGCTTTCCGAGATAATGTTCTCGACTTCCAAACATTCCTCAAGGCTCCCAGAATTTTCACCCCCTCCCCCACCCTATGATTCACTTCTGCTTCCATGGTTCCATCCACTGCCAGATCCGCTCTCAGATATCTAAAACACTTTACTTCCTCCAGTTTTTCTCCATTCAAACTTACCTCCCAATTGACTTAACCCTCAACCCTACTGTACCTAATAACCTTGCTCTTATTCACATTTACTCTTAACTTTCTTCTTTCACACACTTTACCAAACTCAGTCACAAGCTTCTGCAGTTTCTTACATGAATCAGCCACCAGTGCTGTATCATCAGTGAACAACAACTGACTCACTTCCCAAGCTTTCTAATCCACAACAGACTGCATACTTGCCCCTCTTTCCAAAACTCTTGCATTCACCTCCCTAACAACCCTATCCATAAACAAATTAAACAACAATGGAGACATCACACACCCCTGCCGCAAACCTACATTCACTGAGAACCAATCACTTTCCTCTCTTCCTACACGTACACATGCCTTACTTTCTTTCTTTCTTGCTTTGTCGCTGTCTCCCGTGTTATCGAGGTAGCGCAAGGAAACAGACGAAAGAATGGCCCAACCCACCCACATACACATGTATATACATACACGTCCACACACGCAAATATACATACCTATACATCTCAATGTATACATATATATACACAAACAGACATATGCATATATACACATGTATATAATTCATACTATCTGCCCTTATTCATTCCCATCGCCACCCCGCCACACATGGAATAGCAACCCCCTCCCCCCTCATGTGTGTGAGGTAGCTCTAGGAAAAGACAACAAAGGCCACATTCGTTCACACTGTCTCTAGCTGACATGTAACAATGCACCGAAACCAGAGCTCCCCTTACGTCCTCGATAAAAACTTTTCACTGCTTCTAACAACTTGCCTCCCACACCATATATTCTTAAAACCTTCCACAGAGCATCTCTATCAACTCTATCATATGCCTTCTCCAGATCCATAAATGCTACATACAAATCCATTTGTTTTTCTAAGTATTTCTCACATACATTCTTCAAAGCAAATACCAGATCCACACATCCTCTACTACTTCTGAAACCACACTCTTCTTCCCCAATCTGATGCTCTGTACATGCCTTCATCCTCTCAATCAATACCCTCCCATATAATTTACCAGGAATACTCAACAAACTTATACCTCTGTAATTTGAGCACTCACTCTTATCCCCTTTGCCTTTGTACAATGGCACTATGCAAGCATTCCACCAATCCTCAGGCACCTCACCATGAATCATACATACATTAAATAACCTTACCAACCAGTCAACAATACAGTCACCCCCTTTTTCAATAAATTCCACTGCAGTACCATCCAAACCTGCTACTTTGCCGGCTTTCATCTTCCGTAAAGCTTTTACTACCTCTTCTCTATTTACCAAATCATTTTCCCTAACCCTCTCACTTTGCACACCACCTCGACCAAAACACCCTATATCTGCCACTCTATCATCAAACACATTCAACAAAACTTCAAAATACTCACTCCATCTCCTCACATCACCACTACTTGTTATCACCTCCCATTAGCCCCCTTCACTGAAGTTCCCATTTGCTCCCTTGTCTTACGCACTTTATTTACCTCCTTCCAAAACATCTTTTTATTCTCCCTGAAATTTAATGATACTCTCTCACCCCAACTCTCATTTGCCCTCTTTTTCACCTCTTGCACCTTTCTCTTGACCTCCTGCCTCTTTCTTTTTTACCTCTCCCACTCATTTGCATTTTTTCCCTGCAAAAATCATTCAAATGCCTCTCTCTTTCACTAATAATCTTACTTCTTCATCCCACCACTCACTACCTTTTCTAATCAACCCACCTCCAACGCTTCTCATGCCACAAGCATCTTTTGCGCAAGCCATCACTGCTTCCCTAAATACATCCCATTCCTCCCCCACTCCCCTTACCTCCTTTGTTCTCACCTTTTTCCATTCTGTACTCAGTCTCTCCTGGTACTTCCTCACACAAGTCTCCTTCCCAAGCTCACTTACTCTCACCACTCTCTTCACCCCAGCATTCTCTCTTCTTTTCTGAAAACCCCCACAAATTTTCACCTTCGCCTCCACAAGATAATGATCAGACGTCCCTCCAGTTGCACCTCTCAGCACATTAACATCCAAAAGTCTCTCTTTCGTGCGTCTATCAATTAACACGTAATCCAATAACGCTCTCTGGCCATCTCTCCTACTTACATACTTATACTTATGTATATCTCTCTTTTTAAACCAGGTATTCCCAATCACCAGTCCTTTGTCAGCACATAAATCCACAAGCTCTTCGCCATTTCCATTTACAACACTGAACACACCATGTATACCAATTATTCCCTCAACTGCCACATTACTCACCTTTGCATTCAAATCACCCATCACTATAACCCGGTCTTGTGCATCAAAACCACTAACACACTCATTCAGCTGCTCCCAAAACACTTGCCTCTCATGATCTTTCTTCTCATGCCCAGGTGCATATGCACCAACAATCACCCATCTCTCTCCATCAACTTTCAGTTTTACTCATATCAATCTAGAATTTACTTTCTTACACTCTATCACATACTCCCACAACTCCTGATTCAGGAGTAGTGCTACTCCTTCCCTTGCTCTTGTCCTCTCACTAACCCCTGACTTTACTCCCAAGACATTCCCAAACCACTCTTCCCCTTTACCCTTTAGCTTCGTTTCACTCAGAGCCAAAACATCCAGGTTCCTTTCCTCAAACATACTACCTATCTCTCCTTTATTCTCATCTTGGTTACATCCACACACATTTAGACACCCCAATCTGAGCCTTTGAGGAAGATGAGCACTCCTCGCATGACTCTTTCTTCTGTTTCCCCTTTTAGAAAGTTAAAATACAAGGAGGGGAGGGTTTCTAGCCCCCCGCTCCCGTCCCCTTCAGTCACCTTCTACGGCACGTGAGGAATGCGTGGGAAGTATTCTTTCTCCCCTATCCCTAGGGATATATATATATATATTTTTTTTTTTTTGCTTTGTTGCTGTCTCCCGCGTTTGTGAGGTAGCGCAAGGAAACAGACGAAAGAAATAGCCCAACCCACCCCCATACACATGTATATACATACGTCCACACATGCAAATATACATACCTACACAGCTTTCCATGGTTTACCCCAGACGCTTCACATGCCCTGATTGAATCCACTGACAGCACGTCAACCCTGGTATACCACATCGATCCAATTCACTCTATTCCTTGCCCTCCTTTCACCCTCCTGCGTGTTCAGGCCCCGATCACACAAAATCTTTTTCACTCCATCTTTCCACCTCCAATTTGGTCTCCAACTTCTCGTTCCCTCCACCTCCGACACATATATCCTCTTGGTCAATCTTTCCTCACTCATTCTCTCCATGTGCCCAAACCATTTCAAAACACCCTCTTCTGCTCTCTCAACCACGCACTTTTTATTTCCACACATCTCTCTTACCCTTACGTTACTTACTCGATCAAACCACCTCACATCACACATTGTCCTCAAACATCTCATTTCCAGCACATCCATTCTCCTGCGCACAACTCTATCCATAGCCCACGCCTCGCAACCATACAACATTGTTGGAACCACTATTCCTTCAAACATACCCATTTTTGCTTTCCGAGATAATGTTCTCGACTTCCACACATTCTTCAAGGCTCCCAGAATTTTCGCCCCCTCCCCCACCCTATGATCCACTTCCGCTTCCATGGTTCCATCCGCTGCCAGATCCACTCCCAGATATCTAAAACACTTTACTTCCTCCAGTTTTTCTCCATTCAAACTTACCTCCCAATTTACTTGACCCTCAACCCTACTGTACCTAATAACCTTGCTCTTATTTACATTTACTCTTAACTTTCTTCTTTCACACACTTTACCAAACTCAGTCACCAGCTTCTGCAGTTTCTCACATGAATCAGTCACCAGCGCTGTATCATCAGCGAACAACAACTGACTCACTTCCCAAGCTCTCTCATCCCCAACAGACTTCATACTTGCCCCTCTTTCCAAAACTCTTGCATTCACCTCCCTAACAACCCTATCCATAAACAAATTAAACAACCATGGAGACATCGCACACCCCTGCCGCAAACCTACATTCACTGAGAACCAATCACTTTCCTCTCTTCCTACAAGTACACATGCCTTACATCCTCGATAAAAACTTTTCACTGCTTCTAACAACTTTCCTCCCACACCATATATTCTTAATACCTTCCACAGAGCATCTCTATCAACTCTATCATATGCCTTCTCCAGATCCATAAATGCTACATACAAATCCATTTGCTTTTCTAAGTATTTCTCACATACATTCTTCAAAGCAAACACCTGATCCACACATCCTCTACCACTTCTGAAACCACACTGCTCTTCCCCAATCTGATGCTCTGTACATGCCTTCACCCTCTCAATCAATTTATTAAAAAAGAGGGTGACTGTATTATTGACTGGTTGGTAAGGTTATTTAATGTATGTATGACTCATGGTGAGGTGCCTGAGGATTGGCTTAATGCGTGCATAGTGCCATTTTACAAAGGGAAAGGGGATAAGAGTGAGTGCTCAAATTACAGAGGTATAAGTTTGTTGATTATTCCTGGTAAATTATATGGGAGGGTATATATATATATATATATATATATATATATATATATATATATATATATATATATATATATATATATATAAAATAATAAATAATAAAATAATGATAAATAAATATGAATATATATATGTATATATTTTGCTTTGTCGCTGTCTCCCGCGTTAGCGAGTTAGCGCAAGGAAACAGACGAAATAATGGCCCAACCCGCCCACATACACATGTATATACATGCATGTCCACTCACGCACAATATACATACCTATACATCTCAATGTACACATATATATACACACAGACATATACATATATACACATGTACATAATTCATGCTGTCTGCCTTTATTTGTTCTCATAGCCACCTCGCCACACATGGAATAACAACCCCCTCCCCCCTCATGTGTGCGAGGTAGCGCTAGGAAAGACACCAAAGGCCCCATTCGTTCACACTCAGTCTCTAGCTGTCATGTAATAATGCATATATATATATATATATATATATATATATATATATATATATATATATATATATATATATATATATATATATTTTTTTTTTTTTTTCATACAATTCGCCATTTCCCACGTCAGCAAGGTAGCGCTAAGAACAGAGGACTGAGCCTCCGAGGGAACGTCCCCACTTGGCCCCCTCCTCCGTTCCCTCATTAGGAAAACCAAAAACGAGAGGGGAGGATTTCCAGCCCCCCGCTCCCTTCCCTTTTAGTCGCCTTCTACGACACGCAGGGAATACGTGGGAAGTATTCTTTCTCCCCTATATATATATATATATCCCTGGGGATAGGGGAGAAAGAATACTTCCCACGTATTCCCTGCGTGTCGTAGAAGGCGACTAAAAGGGGAGGGAGCGGGGGGCTGGAAATCCTCCCCTCTCACTTTTTTTTTTAATTTTCCAAAAGAGGGAACAGAGAAGGGGCCCAGGTGAGGATATTCTCTCAAGGGCCCAGTCCTCTGTTCTCAACGCTACCTCGCTAATGCGGGAAATGGCGAATAGTATGAAAGAAAGAATATATATATATGTATATATTTTGCTTTGTCGCTGTCTCCCGCGTTAGCGAGGTAGCGCAAGGAAACAGACGGAAGAATGGCCCAACCCACCCACATACACATGTATATACGTAAACGTCCACACACGCAAATATACATACCTATACATCTCAATGTACACATATATATACACACACAGACATATACATATATACACATGTACATATTTCATACTTTCTGCCTTTGTTTATTCCCACGGTAGTTTGTTGGGAAGTGAGCAGCAGTTTTGTGTTGTCTCCACTGTAGTAGTGTGAGGCAGAAAGCCAGCCTTGTGCATCAGGGAGTTAGTCATGTATTGTGTCATGGTGTGAACTACCCACGTACGTTAGAAACAGAGCGACCGACGTGTTTTTGCCTCTGAAGCGTGTGTCAGGCAGGAAGTAATGATAACGGAGTTAGGCAATGTAGTGTATCTTGGAGTGAGTTACCGATGTGTAACAGACACGATGCCACTGACGTCTGTCAGGGAGCGAGCAGTGTTTTTAGTGTGTCAGTTAGGAAGCCATACCTTTGTGTGTCAGAGAGAGAGAGAATCGAATTTGGTCTGCCATGAAGTGAGCTACCGAGACACGTGTGTTAGAGACGAAGCTCATCGATGACTGTTGGAGAGTGAGCAAAGTTTTTGAGTTCGTCGAAGTAATGTGTGGTGAAGTAAGCTACCGACGTGCATCAGAAACTGAACCACCGATGCCTGTCGAGAGTGAGTAACGCTTCCTCTTCACCTTTATAGTGTGTCAGGTAGGAATCCGCAATGTGTGTGTATAAACGAATTAGTGGAAGTAGGTTGTCGTGAAATGAACCAACGACGCCATACTAAAGCGTCCCTTTAGGACATTTGATCCAGCTAATGCCAGACGATTATTTTCAACTAACTTGGTTTATGGGTTGTGAAAGTAAAGATTTGCATTCAGACTTATATTCAGGCTAACGCTAGACGGTTTTATATAGGTTTTGTGGGGCACATAGGTCATCAGAGTAGAGTTTTACCTTGAGAATTTTCTCCTGGCCTAACACTTGTGCGGGCTTCATGGGTCATCAAAGTAAAGCTGCACATTGGTAACTTTACTCTGGCTTAGCCAGACGATTTTATTTAGCTGTTTAGGGCACCACAGGTAATCAAAGTAAAGCTTTACTCTGAGTTTATGCTGACCAATGCCAAACGATATTTTGCAGCTCTGTCTAGCTCCAAGGGTCATCAAAATAGGCTTCACTTAGGGAATTATATATTTTTGGTCGATGACTTGCGATTATATTTAGCTTTTAGAGAGTGATATGAGCTTTAGGTATTAGGCAGGAGTTTGTTTGTCAGGGAGCGAGTTGCCGGAGTCTCCCAGGGAGAGAGCCACTGCAGGGAGTAAAGCACCGACGCGTGGCGGTGGCTGACACCCTACTGTCAGAAAGTGAATTGCCTGTATGTGTTGGGCGTAGTCGTCAGTCCTGGAGTGTGCTGACATTCTGTATCAGGAGGAGACGGACCAACACGCTCCAGGATATGAGTTGCTGACGTATGTCATCTGGTGAGACGTCATTGGAAAAAGCGGCTTTGATGCTTCAGGGAGTGAGCCGTTCTTGTTTAGCAGGGAGCGAATACCTTATGTGTGTCAGAGAACAGGCCATCGTTGTGCACTGTTGTACACTTGGACGTATATGTATATACTCGTTACTAAGATGTTTTGATTAGGGCATTTAGATGACCCTTCTGCCTGGGACACTCCACAAAAAAGTAAATCAATCAGGACAGTTGGCATACGTGGCTTGGAAATTTCCGTCGGCAAAGGTTGTTTCAGGAAATACCACATTAAAAGCAGGACGAGTATATTGCTCATGTTTTAGTGTGTTATGTTTACACCCTTCTGTTAATTCTGTGTCCACCTCTCATTGCACGTTAGGGAAGTACTCCAAGAACATATGTGGTTAATGAAAACCATCGACGCAATTCCACTTTCTATGGTGAGTGTGGAAAATGGTGAAATAGGTTGTTAGTCCTGGCTACGGCCGTCCTGGCAGATGTTCTATCTATAAATCGTGATAAAAATCTTGAATTTCCACCATCTAGGACAAAATGTGTTCTTAAGATTAGTTTTTTTTCAGTCGTGGTTGACCATAGAAAGACAAACAAGTAAAACATTGTTTAGAAATTGACTGATGTCAGTAGAGTCGGAATACATTATAAACGTGGACGATGTCTGAATCCGAATTGTTACATTGGCACTGACATAGACGGACTCACCTTTACAAAATATATATATATATATATATATATATATATATATATATATATATATATATATATATATATTCTTTATTATGCAACAAAAATAATTTTCCTGCTTAGATTTTTTAGTAACGTGTATGTAGCACGAATACATGGAATATTAATAAGTGTATAGTCGAAAACGAACGTTACAAAATGATAAAAGCCCATGCAAGTCATTTCCCTGGATTGAGACAACGCTTTGCGATACAATGAAGCCTTGCTTCTGCTTCGAGATTGCGGATGAGCGCGTTTATTGCGGAATCGAAGATTATGTTTCTGGTTCATACGTTCATTTCCTGGGTGGTTGTGGTGAGTGACAGTAACGCGTTAAGGGTTCCGGCAAGTGTAGTGGTGGAGGAGGTTTCAGGGTACTAGAGAAGAGGTAAGAATCTGGTCACTGAGACACTCGGGGTAAAACTCAATTTGCTGACACGTCTTGTGGTGGTGGAAAGGTGAGGATATGTGACCACAGGTGACCGGTCTCCAGTTCGGTAGCTGCCAGGTGGCTTCGTGCTCCGGCTCGGAGTTGACTGATTTCTGCATAAACAAAGGTCTTATTTCTAGTCAGGTAACAGTAACATTTGTAGATTTATGGTTGTATCCATTGTAGAGTGAGTGGTGAACTATAGTTAGGTGTACTTAATGTAATTACAACTGCTAGAAAATGTAGAGAACAATGAACTCTGTAGACAGAGACTTCGAAGTATATTGCTATTCACTCGGTGACAGCTTATGATTGTTCATCCTTGAACGTGTAACCCGCCATAGACGTTACTCCAGTTAACATGGTTTTGGTAAATTGATAGTTTAGCTCATCCGAATGACGTTCTTTGTTTTGGATTTGCAAAATTCAAACAGTAACAGACCACGGTCCTTTTGAAGTTTCGTGTTGCCAGTGAAAGAAATTAGAAATTGTGGTAAGAGTTCGCCCCACTGCCTAACCTCCCCTATACGTGGTCACTTCATCCGTTCTCACACCAGCAGACCACAATTATAATGGCACATTTCCATTATAATTATCTGCTTCTTGGGAGGTTAGGTAAGATTTTCATAGGCTACGGTCGGGTGGGCGGGGAGGTACTGCACTGGGTCAAGGTGAGGTAGGCTAGAATAGGCGGGTGAGTGGTGGATACCAAACTGGATCATTGTGAGGTAGGTGTAGGTTCGGTCAGCCGCGAAGTGGTGGCTACTATACTGGGTCGCGGTGAGGTATGCCAGAAATGGCAGGTGAGTGGTGGCTTTTGTACTGAGTTATGGTGAGGTAGGTTGGGTTGGCTGGCCTGGGAACGGTAGCTCGTCTACTGGACCACGGCGAGGTTGGCTAGGGTGAATCGGAGAGATGAGAGATTGGTGCTCAGAGGTCGCATGATCACTCTCCTTGATAATGTGTTCTCCATACTGGGCGTCGCACATGAAGGTGTCCTGTTCTCCAACACCATGAAATGGAATAGAAGAAGGTTGGAGAGCGATAACTTTAACGACTTAATGTAAGTTATAAGAGTGTGTGAAAAGGAGTGGAACATGGCAGCAATGGTGAATGATGTATAGAGAATGAAATGCCTGCATCGGAGTTTATTATCAGCCAAATCCGAAGTGTCTGTTCGTGGGTAACTATATATGGGTATGCGTAAGTTTTGATTAACAATGAAGTAGGCAATATATTTGAAAATATTTGTCATTATTGTAACATTTTCATATTAAAGGTATTACGTAGATTGTAAGTTATGAAATTAGGCTCATAACTATCTAAACTCGATAATTGAAATTTAGATTTTCAATTCAGGGAACTGAGTGTCCATTCTTTGTGAACATGGTTGTGTTTCATTGTTGGCAGAGAGAACATGAGCGGCAGAGGCAACCCCTTCCAGGGAACGTGATGGGCATAAGACGTTTTTCCGTTGAGCCGCAGGCTGATATTGCACGACAAAGGAACACACCACAGAACTCCCGCGAGAAATGAACACCTGAGGGAACAGCACATTCTGAGTGAAACAGAATCTGGTCTGAAGCAGTGTTCACGGAGGAGATGTGTATATCCAACTCTCATGGTAAGGTTTACTGCTGGAGGAGGAACTGTAACCGATATGACGTTGAGAACTTGTTGTTCAAAGACTTAGAACGGCATAGTTATATCAACCAGAAATTCATGTTGGTAACCAAAAGTTGATATACTGTTTATAAACCACTATTGATATAAATCTTGAATCACTACAATAAGCGTTAAAATCATAATGTTTCGCAGGCACATATGACCGAGCCAGCATGAGCGAGGAGGCCCGTTCATATCACTTGACATGTTTCATGTAGAGGAGTGACATTACATGGCCTGGGTGACGTTTTCCACATTGGAGGTTGCTTTACTGCAACGACTGTTGCAGTAAGTGCTGGAGGAACGTTTCTACCGTCTCTGCGGGCGAGGAGTTTACCTCTCCATGCCGGGCCTGTCATTTCTATTAACGATAGGTGCCCCGTCCACACTGCTCGTGCCGTTCAACGCTGGTACTTAGGAACGAAACACCCTGTGGCTCCTGGACAAGCCAGCAATGAACAGACCAAATTATCATTGAACATGTTTGGGCAAAAATGGTGTACACCTGGCAACCAGGAGACAAGATGACTAGCCATCAATTACAGAACCACGTCCACGCCTTTCAGGAACTCTGTAGGCTGGGCGGTATATTAAATTGTACTTAAAAATTGGGTTTCATTTGTCTTTATAAATTGATTGGCTTATTATTGCTTAATACATATAAGTCAATAATAAGCATAAGACAATGTATACTTTTTACGATGTTTAGAGGAAAATGCATGTGTGTTTGATTTATTCACGTTATGAAGGTTGTTCATGTCGCCAATATATGCTGTTTTGTCTTTCCAGCTGTAAGGAACGATTAACGTTTGATAACGATTGCAATAAAATATTTGAATGGTTGATTGTGTTTATGTATATTGTTTTCATGATGTATTGAATGCCGAACCTCACACAACAACGCATCAGTGTGATACGAAAGAAGAGTCGTCAGTGAAGAGAGAGAAGTTAATAATTTCAGTATCGGCTAACTTTACCGCTGACGGATGATGGAGTGTATCAATATCCTGCTTACGAGAAGGACAGGCAGGAGTGTTCATGCAAATATCGTATTATAACGGGGAAATCGTGTGGCATAATTGTAACCTATTTGCAGAATTGATATCAGTGTTCAGTTAAAAATATATCTTGCTGCTCAGATACTTGACCGTACTACTGCAGCACTTGGTTCAGTGGTTTGCATTAACCACTTGCAGCCTTCACCTACCTCAGCTTTATAGATATCACACCCTCTCCAACTGAAATGTCCGAGGTACATTTTGATTGATAGGATAATGAATGAGGATGAATGTCACAAGTCGATCATCGTAGAAATTGATGGTTTGGAAATTTTTTTTTTCATCCACGAAGGATAATGACACTATAATTGTATATTTTTTAAATTTTGTTTTGCTTTGTCGCTGTCTCCCGCGTTAGCGAGGTAACGCAAGGAAACACACGAAAGAATGGCCCAACCCACCCATATACACATGTATATACATACACGTCCACTCACGCAAATATACATACCTATACATCTCAACGTATACATATATATACAGACATATACACATGTACATAATTCATACTGTCTGCCTTTATCAATTTCCATTGCCACCTCGCCACACATGAAATAACAAGCCCCTCTCCCCTCATGTGTGCGAGGTAGCACTAGGAAAAGACAACAAAGGCCACATTCGTTCACACTGTCTTTAGCTGTCATGTAATAATGCACCGAAATCACAGCTCCCTTTCCACATCCAGGCCCCACAGAACTTTCCATGGTTTACCCCAGATGCTTCACATGCCCTGGTTCAATCCATTGACAGCACGTCGACCCCGGTATACCACATCGTTTCAGTTCACTCTATTCCTTGCACGCCTTTCACCCTCCTGTATGTTCAGGCCCCGATCACTCGAAAGCTTTTTCACTCCATTTTTCCACCTCCAATTTGGTCTCCCACTTCTCCTCGTTCCCTCCACTTCCGACACATATATCCTCTCGGTCAATCTTTCCTCACTCATTCTCTCCATGTGACCAAACCATTTCAAAACACCCTCTTCTGCTCTCTCAACCACACTCTTTTTATTGATACACACCTCTCTTACCCTTACATTACTTACTCGATCAAACCACCTCACACCACATATTGTCCTCAAACATCTCATTTTCAGCACATCCACCCTCCTCCGCACAACTCTATCCTTAGCCCACGCCTCGCAACCATATAACATTGGTGGAACCACTATTCCTTCAAACGTACCCATTTTTCTTTCCGAGATGATGTTCTCGACTTCCACACATTCTTCAAGGCTCCCAGAATTTTCACTCCCTCCCCCACCCTATGATTCACTTCTGCTTCCATGGTTCCATCCGCTGCCAAATCCTCTCCCAGATATCTAAAAACACTTCACTTCCTCCAGTTTTTCTCCATTCAAACTTACCTCCCAATTGACTTGACTCCTCAACCCTACTGTACCTAATAACCTTGCTCTTATTCACGTATACTCTCGACTTTCTTCTTTCACTTTACCAAACTCAGTCACCAGCTTCTGCAGTTTCTCGCATGAATCAGCCACCAGCGCTGTATCATCAGCGAACAACAACTGACTCGCTTCCCAAGCTCTCTCATCCACAACAGACTGCATACTCGCCCCTCTTTCCAAAACTCTTGCATTCACCTCCCTAACAACCCCATCCATAAACAAATTAAAAAACCATGGAGACATCACACACCCCTGCCGCAGACCTACACTCACTGAGAACCAATCACTTTCCTCTCTTCCTACACGTACACATGCCTTACATCCTCGATAAAAACTTTTCACTGCTTCTAACAACTTGCCTCCCACACCATATAGTTTTAATACTTTCCACAGAGCATCTCTATCAGCTCTATCGTATGCCTTCTCCAGATCCATAAATGCTACATACAAATCCATTTGCTTTTCTTAGTATTTCTCACATATATTCTTCAAAGCAAACACCTGACCCACACATCCTCTACCACTTCTGAAACCACACTGCTCTTCCCCAATCTGATGCTCTGTACATGCCTTCACCCTCTCAATATATACCACAAATATAGAAAAAAAAACATTGTTCTGTTTCACAAGCCTTCAGCATAAAAGTATGGGTATATATATAAAGGAGAAAGTATGGATAACTTCGGTAGACTTACTGTACCACAAAAGTAATAATGGTTTATATGAAGGAATTGGAAGGAAATATTTCGGTACAATATGGAAACTGGTTATAAAAGGGATAATTTGTGCTAATATGAAATTTTGCAAAGGAAAAACGTACAAAGATAGACCTGTGTTCCCAATAGTACGAAGCATATTAATTTTCATTAGAATGAGGGTATCACATAACATCTAAAATGCAGAAGCTTAAACATTTTTGCAGATACAAAAGAAAAGTACATTAATTTCCGTACGTTCTCAACAATGCACTATTGTATGTTTACAAGCAATGGCTTGATACTTTTTTTCATCACCATGTAGGTCTTATTTGAGTTGTTTTGATATAAATTTTTGCACCGTTTTTGATGTTATTAACAGGTGTTGTATCTGGCAATCATTTTATTCATTTACTCTACTGTCAGGCAGACATTATAAGATTAATTTACTTCAATTTGAACCCTATTCTAATGATTGCGTATATTCTCTTTTTTCATCTTTGTGTGTTTGTTCGCAAGATCCTGTATTTCGCTTTACAAAATTATATGAAATATAAACTGACTCTGCATATTACTACCTGTGTTTTCGTTTTCAACGAGTATGACTGAATATATTTCCATGTAGATAGAAAAACTCTTGCATATCAGTTTGTTATACCTTGAAAGAATTATCTTAATTTGTAAGACTTGATAACTATTTTACATCCGTGTACAATACACTATTGAGTTCTTTAAAGACTATAATATATTACTGTCTGTGTTTATATTTTAAGCAGATTTATGACTGCTTGTGATTATATGTGAATTTCGATATGCATGCATTTCACGTAGTTACACTTTGATATCCTATTTTGTATTACTGCATGCATGTGTGTACGCATGTACATACAGTCTATCACAAGGTGAAAAAAATGTTCTGATATATATTTATCAATACTGTATTGCACCAAATGAATATCACACGATAATTTGTTTCCTTTTATCACAATATTCAAGAATAAGGTGAAATGTAAGAGTATTAGGGAAATCTAAATTACCATGAATTACCAGCACAAACCGAAGATAGGATCATGACATGTGTACATAATTACTAATTCATATCAGCACTAGCAAAGAATTTTGTATATGTTAACATAATGTCAGTTTGTATTAAGTCTTATCATTGCTAAGGCAAGACATAACACTTATACCACACAAAGTACAGTAAAGGACTTTATTCCCTACAGAAATTATGGCAGATTTGAATATCTTGCAATTACTTTTAAGGTCCTCGTTTTCTTTGATAGTTAAGCTCTGTTTCCCGTTTTCGAATAGTTCTTGATTCGCCCCCAGATGGCGTTACTGCAAGCATCACCAAAATTAGTATGTGAAAGTCTGAAATTGCGCTTCTTTGTATATGTTTCTTGCTGCTGAGCTCGGACGCCATTTTTAGTTTTCTCTGTGTCGGTGCCAAAGACGGATGTGTTCTTACGCTCTGTATTTCAAGTCTGTGTTGCCTGATGTATTGGTGTCTACTCTTATTTTTGGTAAGTCAGACTTTCCTTAGCACTATGGCAATGTTTCTGTGCATTTTCCTTGAGAAGTGAGACTTCATTGAGCTTTTATTCGATGTATCAATTCGTAGGAAGGATTACACAGCTAGTTAGGACGCCATTTTGGTTTCGTTTAGAATGCCATGATCACCACTCTTCTTTCAGTCCTCCTATCTTCCGTTAACCTTCACTGCTTTCTTTGGATTATTCATTTATATTCAAATTTTGTGTGTTTATTGAACATATGTGAAGTGCTGTGTCTGGTAGACATACATGTTTATTGCTTTTTAAGTGTGGAACAGTGCTTATAGAGGTGTTTTTTCACTCGGTGTTTACAAGGAAGTGTTTTTAAACTTAGTGCAATTCGTTATGTTTCCGTGTGCTCAGTGTGAAAAGGAGTGGAACATGGCAGCAATGGTGAATGATGTATAGAGAATGAAATACCTGCATCGGAGTTTATTAGCAGCCAAATCCTAAGTGTCTGTTCGCGGGTAACTATATGTGGGTATGGCTAAGTTTTGATAACAATGAAGTAGGCAATATATTTGGAAATATTTTTCATTAACCTCATTTTCATATTAAAGGTATTACATAGATTATAAAAGTTATGAAATTAGGGTTGTAGGCTATATAGGTTATTAGTTTTATGGTTATTTGCCTCGGTCAGCAGTTTAGCTCAACATGGGAATAATGATTACTTAAGTTTTATGTTTGCAGTATACAAACAATAAGAGACCAGCTTTTGAAGCTCCTTTTGCTGGTAAATGATAACATCCGAATGCATTTTGTTTACCCTAAATTTTCACAGAACAAGAATAGTAAGGATAACATTGCTAGTGAGAGGCTTTTTTTCCCTCGTAGTTGCCACCCATTTTAAGCAAATATTCAAAGATGGATGATAATAGATTAATCTATAATGTACCCATGACTTCAACTCTATCATAACCCACAAATAAAGACTGGTAGATGTTATATACAACATGTCGTAATTTAACTTAATCAAAATATACCGTAATGTGTTCAAGTTGAAATAGAAATTAAGACACCGTTCATTTCCATAATTCCAGTCAAACAACGGGTTGGATATGATGACCTTCCGACCACCGTCGAGGACCACGTCACCCTCAGTCGTCTACTGACATCGCAAGAGGGAGGGAGGAAGCCGTCATGACAGCACTCGTCTTGCCTCAAGGAGGGTTGTACCTCCTTCACGTGTAAGTTTGGTGGTGGGGTAAACCTTCGTCGGGTCAAGGAGGGTGGTACCTCCTTCATGTGCAAGTTTGATTGGACGATAAACCGTCGAGTCAAGGAGGGTGGTACGTCCTTCACGTGTATGAAAAACATCACAAAAATTAGTATGTCAAAGTCTGAAATTGCGCTTCTTTGTATATGTTTCTTGCTGCTGAGCTCGGCCGCCATTTTTAGTCTTTGTGTCGGTTCCAAAGACGGATGTGTTCTTACGCTCTGTATTTCCAGTCTGTGTTGCCTAATGTCTTGGTGTCTACTCGTCTTTTTGGTAAGTCACTTTCCTTAGCGCTGAGGCAATGTTTCTGTGCATTTTTCCTTGACAAGTGGGGCTTACTTGAGCTTTTATTCGACGTATCAATACGTAGGAAGATTACACAGCTCCTAGCTAGGACGCCATTTTGGTTTCGTTTAGAATGCCATGATCAACACTCTTCTTTCAGCCCTCCTATCTTCCGTTAACCTTCACTGCTTTCTTTGGATTATTCACTTATATTCAAATTTTATGTGTGTTTATTGAACATATGCGAAGTGCTGCGTCTGGTAGACATACGTATTTATTGCTTTTTAAGTGTGGAACAGCGCTTATAGGGGTGTTTTTCACTCGGTGAAGTGTTTACAAGGAAGTGATTTTTACACTTAGGGTAATGCGTTCTTATGTTTCAGTGTGCTCAGGGCTGGGATCAAAGTAAAATGTATTATCTCAGTGGCTCACTCTGAATATTGTTAGAGACCAACCCCCCAGCAGTCGCAAAGGCGCGGACACCGTTGCTTCGTTGCCAGCGAACTTCATTGGGTCGTGGGTTCTGAAACTGTTCTACCGTTCTAATTTGCCTTTCGAAGGGGTCAAAATTGGCAGCTAGCCTCTTGAGAGCCCGAACAACAAGCTGTTTTCATTTTGTGGGCCAGTAACCAGTGTTAAGAGGGAGGGTTTCCTCTAGTGCGTCTACCTAGTTCATATTAGACAAAGCTAATGAGATTCGCTGACCCTTGCGTTCTGCTTGGCTTTCAAACCTTAGAATTGGGCTTCGCAAATTCTGGTAAATGTTGGGTTCTTTGCTGTTTTAAGATTAGCCAATTTTAGGTGCTTGGCGCCTTAGTTGTGTAAAACGCTTCAATTCTCTAAGACTTTCAAAACGGCAAGTTTTGAACATTATTGAGGCTAATAAAACATCGTTATATTCGTCTCGCTAATGAAACTTTGCATATATGAAGTTTAGCTCAATAAAATAAGAATTCCAAAGGATAAACATGCTCGAATACGTCAGTTAGGCAAGCCATCACTGCTCCATAGCGGTGGTAGCCATAACTACATGAGCAGCGACATTGCGCAGGACAATGTGCAATCGTCGGTGTTCCGACTCGGTCGCGTGCCAGCAACTGACATGTTCGGAGCTGTAGTCGTTCTCTCAGAGCTAGTTGTTACTGCTCTTCCCTGCGTTGTCGCTACCCTTGCTTTGTTTTGAAGGGTTTTGAAATTTGTTCAATATATTTCATGATGTATTGAATGTCTAACCTCACACAACGCATCAGTGTGATACGAACAAAGAGTCGTCAGTGAAGAGAAATTGATAATTTCGGTATCGGCCAACTTTATCGCTGACGAATGATGGAGTGTATCAATATCCTGCTTACGAGAAGGACAGGCAGGAGTGTTCATGCAAATATCGTATTATAACGGGGAAATCGTGTGGCATAATTGTAACCTATTTGCAGAATTGATATCACCAGTGATGTTAGAAATATATCTTGCTGCTCCGATACTTAACCGTATTACTGCAGCACTTGGTTCAGTGGTTTGCATTAACCACTTGCAGCCTTCACCTACCTCAGCTTTATAGATATCACACCCTCTCCAACTGAAATGTCCGAGGTACATTTTGATTGATAGGATAATGAAGGAGGATGAATGTCACAAGTCGATCATCGTGGAAGTTGATGGTTTGGAAATGTTTTTTTTTTTTTATTCGCGAAGGATAATTACACTATAATTGTATACCTATACCACAAATATAGAAAAAAACATTGTTCAGTTTCACAAGCCTTCAGCATAAGATTGTGTATATATGAAGGAGAAAGTATGGGTAACTTCGGTAGACTTACTGTACCAAAAAAAGTAATAATTGTTTATATGAAGGAATTGGAAGGAAATATTTCGGTACAATATGGAAACAGTGGTTATGAAAGGGATAATTTGTGCTAATATGAAATTTTGCAAAAGAAAAACGTACAAAGATAGACCTGTTTTCCCAATGGTAAGAAGCATATTTTTATTAGAATGAGGGTATCGCATAACATCTAAAATGCAGAAGCTTAAACATTTTTGCAGATACAAAAGAAAAGTACATTAATTTCCGTACGTTCTCAACAATGCACTATTGTATGTTTACAAGTAATGGCTTGATACTTTTTTTCATCACCATGTAGGTCTTATTTGAGTTGTTTTGATATAAATTTTTGCACCGTTTTTGATGTTATTAACAGGTGTTGTATCTGGCAATCATTTTATTCATTTACTCTACTGTCAGGCAGACATTATAAGATTAATTTACTTCAATTTGAACCCTATTCTAATGATTGCGTATAATCTCTTTTTTCATCTTTGTGTGTTTGTTCGCAAGATCCTGTATTTCGCTTTACAAAAGTATATGAAATATAAACTGACTCTGCATATTACTACCTGTGTTTTCGTTTTCAACGAGTATGACTGAATATATTTCCATGTAGATAGAAAAACTCTTGCATATCAGTTTGTTATACCTTGAAAGAATTATCTTAATTTGTAAGACTTGATAACTATTTTACATCCGTGTACAATACACTATTGAGTTCTTTAAAGACTATAATATATTACTGTCTGTGTTTATATTTTAAGCAGATTTATGACTGCTTTTGATTATATGTGAATTTCGATATGCATGCATTTCACGTAGTTACACTTTGATATCCTATTTTGTATTACTGCATGCATGTGTGTACGCATGTACATACAGTCTATCACAAGGTGAAAAAAATGTTCTGATATATATTTATCAATACTGTATTGCACCAAATGAATATCACACGATAATTTGTTTCCTTTTATCACAATATTCAAGAATAAGGTGAAATGTAAGAGTATTAGGGAAATCTAAATTACCATGAATTACCAGCACAAACCGAAGATAGGATCATGACATGTGTACATAATTACTAATTCATATCAGCACTAGCAAAGAATTTTGTATATGTTAACATAATGTCAGTTTGTATTAAGTCTTATCATTGCTAAGGCAAGACATAACACTTATACCACACAAAGTACAGTAAAGGACTTTATTCCCTACAGAAATTATGGCAGATTTGAATATCTTGCAATTACTTTTAAGGTCCTCGTTTTCTTTGATAGTTAAGCTCTGTTTCCCGTTTTCGAATAGTTCTTGATTCGCCCCCAGATGGCGTTACTGCAAGCATCACCAAAATTAGTATGTGAAAGTCTGAAATTGCGCTTCTTTGTATATGTTTCTTGCTGCTGAGCTCGGACGCCATTTTTAGTTTTCTCTGTGTCGGTGCCAAAGACGGATGTGTTCTTACGCTCTGTATTTCAAGTCTGTGTTGCCTGATGTATTGGTGTCTACTCTTATTTTTGGTAAGTCAGACTTTCCTTAGCACTATGGCAATGTTTCTGTGCATTTTCCTTGAGAAGTGAGACTTCATTGAGCTTTTATTCGATGTATCAATTCGTAGGAAGGATTACACAGCTAGTTAGGACGCCATTTTGGTTTCGTTTAGAATGCCATGATCACCACTCTTCTTTCAGTCCTCCTATCTTCCGTTAACCTTCATTGCTTTCTTTGGATTATTCATTTATATTCAAATTTTGTGTGTTTATTGAACATATGTGAAGTGCTGTGTCTGGTAGACATACATGTTTATTGCTTTTTAAGTGTGGAACAGTGCTTATAGAGGTGTTTTTTCACTCGAAGTGTTTACAAGGAAGTGTTTTTAAACTTAGTGCAATTCGTTATGTTTCCGTGTGCTCAGTGTGAAAAGGAGTGGAACATGGCAGCAATGATGAATGATGTATAGAGAATGAAATACCTGCATCGGAGTTTATTAGCAGCCAAATCCTAAGTGTCTGTTCGCGGGTAACTATATGTGGGTATGGCTAAGTTTTGATAACAATGAAGTAGGCAATATATTTGGAAATATTTTTCATTAACATCATTTTCATATTAAAGGTATTACATAGATTATAAAAGTTATGAAATTAGGGTTGTAGGCTATATAGGTTATTAGTTTTATGGTTATTTGCCTCGGTCAGCAGTTTAGCTCAACATGGGAATAATGATTACTTAAGTTTTATGTTTGCAGTATACAAACAATAAGAGACCAGCTTTTGAAGCTCCTTTTGCTGGTAAATAACATCCGAATGCATTTTGTTTACCCTAAATTTTCACAGAACAAGAATAGTAAGGATAACATTGCTAGTGAGAGGCTTTTTTTCCTCGTAGTTGCCACCCATTTTAAGCAAATATTCAAAGATGGATGATAATAGATTAATCTATAATGTACCCATGACTTCAGCTCTATCATAACCCACAAATAAAGACTGGTAGATGTTATATACAACATGTCGTAATTTAACTTAATCAAAATATGCCGTAATGTGTTCAAGTTGAAATAGAAATTAAGACACCGTTCATTTCCATAATTCCAGTCAAACAACGGGTTGGATATGATGACCTTCCGACCACCGTCGAGGACCACGTCACCCTCAGTCGTCTACTGACATCGCAAGAGGGAGGGAGGAAGCCGTCATGACGGCACTCGTCTTGCCTCAAGGAGGGTTGTACCTCTTTCACGTGTAAGTTTGGTGGTGGGGTAAACCTTCGTCGGGTCAAGGAGGGTGGTACCTCCTTCATGTGCAAGTTTGATTGGACGATAAACCGTCGAGTCAAGGAGGGTGGTACGTCCTTCACGTGTATGAAAAACATCACAAAAATTATTATGTCAAAGTCTGAAATTGCGCTTCTTTGTATATGTTTCTTGCTGCTGAGCTCGGCCGCCATTTTTAGTCTTCTTTGTGTCGGTTCCAAAGACGGATGTGTTCTTACGCTCTGTATTTCCAGTCTGTGTTGCCTAATGTCTTGGTGTCTACTCGTCTTTTTGGTAAGTCACTTTCCTTAGCGCTGAGGCAATGTTTCTGTGCATTTTTCCTTGACAAGTGGGGCTTACTTGAGCTTTTATTCGACGTATCAATACATAGGAAGATTACACAGCTCCTAGCTAGGACGCCATTTTGGTTTCGTTTAGAATGCCATGATCAACACTCTTCTTTCAGCCCTCCTATCTTCCGTTAACCTTCACTGCTTTCTTTGGATTATTCACTTATATTCAAATTTTGTGTGTGTTTATTGAACATATGCGAAGTGCTGCGTCTGGTAGACATACGTATTTATTGCTTTTTAAGTGTGGAACAGCGCTTATAGGGGTGTTTTTCACTCGTGAAGTGTTTACAAGGAAGTGATTTTTACACTTAGGGTAATGCGTTCTTATGTTTCAGTGTGCTCAGGGCTGGGATCAAAGTAAAATGTATTATCTCAGTGGCTCACTCTGAATATTGTTCGAGACCAACCCCCCAGCAGTCGCAAAGGCGCGGACACCGTTGCTTCGTTGCCAGCGAACTTCATTGGGTCGTGGGTTCTGAAACTTAGTTCTACCGTTCTAATTTGCCTTTCGAAGGGGTCAAAATTGGCAGCTAGCCTCTTGAGAGCCCGAACAACAAGCTCTTTTCATTTTGTGGGCCAGTAACCAGTGTTAAGAGGGAGGGTTTCCTCTAGTGCGTCTACCTAGTTCATATTAGACAAAGCTAATGAGATTCGCTGACCCTTGCGTTCTGCTTGGCTTTCAAACCTTAGAATTGGGCTTCGCAAATTCTGGTAAATGTTGGGTTCTTTGCTGTTTTATGATTTGCCAATTTTAGGTGCTTGGCGCCTTAGTTGTGTAAAACGCTTCAATTCTCTAAGACTTTCAAAACGGCAAGTTTTGAACATTATTGAGGCTAATAAAACATCGTTATATTCGTCTCGCTAATGAAACTTTGCATATATGAAGTTTAGCTCAATAAAATAAGAATTCCAAAGGATAAACATGCTCGAATACGTCAGTTAGGCAAGCCATCACTGCTCCATAGCGGTGGTAGCCATAACTACATGAGCAGCGACATTGCGCAGGACAATGTGCAATCGTCGGTGTTCCGACTCGGTCGCGTGCCAGCTACTGACATGTTCGGAGCTGTAGTCGTTCTCTCAGAGCTAGTTGTTACTGCTCCTCCCTACGTTGTCGCTACCCTTGCTTTGTTTTGAAGGGTTTTGAAATTTGTTCAATATATTTCATGATGTATTGAATGTCTAACCTCACACAACGCATCAGTGTGATACGAACAAAGAGTCGTCAGTGAAGAGAAATTGATAATTTCGGTATCGGCCAACTTTATCGCTGACGAATGATGGAGTGTATCAATATCCTGCTTACGAGAAGGACAGGCAGGAGTGTTCATGCAAATATCGTATTATAACGGGGAAATCGTGTGGCATAATTGTAACCTATTTGCAGAATTGATATCACCAGTGATGTTAGAAATATATCTTGCTGCTCCGATACTTAACCGTATTACTACAGCACTTGGTTCAGTGGTTTGCATTAACCACTTGCAGCCTTCACCTACCTCAGCTTTATAGATATCACAACCCTCTCCAACTGAAATGTCCGAGGTACATTTTGATTGTCAGGATAATGAATGAGGATGAATGTCACAAGTCGATCATCGTGGAAGTTGATGGTTTGGAAATGTTTTTTTTTTTTTATTCGCGAAGGATAATTACACTATAATTGTATACCTATACCACAAATATAGAAAAAAACATTGTTCAGTTTCACAAGCCTTCAGCATAAGATTGTGTATATATGAAGGAGAAAGTATGGGTAACTTCGGTAGACTTACTGTACCAAAAAAAGTAATAATTGTTTATATGAAGGAATTGGAAGGAAATATTTCGGTACAATATGGAAACAGTGGTTATGAAAGGGATAATTTGTGCTAATATGAAATTTTGCAAAAGAAAAACGTACAAAGATAGACCTGTTTTCCCAATGGTAAGAAGCATATTTTTATTAGAATGAGGGTATCGCATAACATCTAAAATGCAGAAGCTTAAAAATTTTTTTTGCAGATAAAAGAAAAGTATATTAATTTCCGTAAGTTCTCAAAAATGCACGATTGTATGTTTACAAGCAATGGCTTTATACTTTTTTCATCACCATGTAGGTCTTGAGCTTTTTTATTTCAATTTTTGCACCGTTTTTGATGTTATTAACAGGTGTTGTATTTGGCATTCATTTTATTCATTAACTTTACTCTCGGCAAACATTATAAGTTTAATTTACCTCAATTTGAGCCATATTCTAATAATTGCATATGTTCTCTTGTTTCATCTTTGTGTGTTTGTTCGCAAGATCCTGTAATTCGCTTTAAGAAATTATATGAAATATTAACTGACTCTGCATATTACTGCATGTATTTTCGTTTTCAACGAGTATGACTGAATATATTCAAATTTAGTGTGTGTTTATTGAACATATGTGAAGTGCTGTCTGGTAGACATACATGTTTATTGCTTTTTAAGTGTGGAACAGTGCTTATAGAGGTGTTTTTCACTCGGTGAAGTGTTTACAAGGAAGTGTTTTTTAAACTTAGTGCAATGAGTTATGTTTCCGTGTGCTCAGGGCTGGGATCAAAGTAGTGTATTACCTTCAGCGGCTCACTCTGAAAATTGTTAGAGACCAGCCCCACCGCAGTCGCAAAGGCGTGGACACTGTTGCTTCATTGCCAGCGAACTTCATTGGATCGTGGGTTCTGAACCTTGGTTCTACCGTTCTAATTTGCTTTTCGAAGGGGCCAAAATTGGCAGCCAGCCTCTTGGAGAGCCCGAACAACAAGCTCTTTTCATTTTGTGGGCCAGTAACCAGTGTTAAGAGGGAGGGTTTCCTCTAGTGCGTCTGCCTAGTTCATAGTTAGACAAAGCTAATGAGATTCGCTGACCCTTGCGCTCTGCTTGGCTTTCAAACCTTAGAATTGGGCTTCGCAAATTCTGGTAAATGTTGGGTTCTTTGCTGTTTTATGATTTGCCAATTTTAGGTGCTTGGCGCCTTAGTTGTGTAAAACGCTAAAATTCTCTGATTGTTTCAAAACGGCAATAAAACATCGTTATATTCGTCTCACTAATATAACCTTGCATATATGGAGTTTAACTAAAAGAAAAGAATTCCAAAGGATCAACATGCTCGAATACGTCAGTTAGGCAAGCCATCACTGCTCCATAGCGGTGGTAGCCATAACTACATGAGCAGCGACATTGCGCAGGACAATGTGCAATCGTCGGTGTTCCGACTCGGTCGCGTGCCAGCTACTGACATGTTCGGAGCTGTAGTCGTTCTCTCAGAGCTAGTTGTTACTGCTCCTCCCTACGTTGTCGCTACCCTTGCTTTGTTTTGAAAGGTTTTTGAAAGTTATTGTTCATCAATATATTTCATAAGGTTGTTTTATGCAGAATAGATCTTTTATTGACCGTAAACGATGCTGACCAGCGATCCGTCCGAGTTATTTCCATGACCCGGCGGGCAGCTTCCGGGAAACCAAAGTCTTTGGGTTCCGGGGGAAGTATGGTTGCAAAGCTGAATCTTAAAGGAATTGGCGTAAGGGCACCACCAGGAGTGGAGCCTGAGGCTTAATTTGACTCAACACGGGGAAACTCACCAGGCCCAGACACCGGAAGGATAGACAGATTGAGAGCTCGTTCTCGATTCGGTAAAACTCAAACAACGACACGCGCCTATGTGTGATATCTTTCGGGTAATTGTTTCTCTGTATTATCCCATGGAACGTACACATCAATGTATGCATGCCATCGGATTCTTTTTTGTTGCTTTCGTTTTTGACTCGTTGAGGAGGAGGTTGCATTGAAAAAGGCTGCTGCTGCATTGGGGCAGTTCACTAATACTACGATTAGCACGCGCAAGGCCAAGCGACATGATGTATGTACTTGCCGAGGTAGAAACTCGGGTCCCCCCGTACTTTCACAAACCTTCTTAAGCAAACGACCGACCGACATCACCTCGCCTCACCTCAAACAAATCGGCCATGATTTATTCACTTTCTGTCCATCAACTTCTATGCCTCTATAGTAACATAATTCAACTTTATATTGTTTTTGCACACACGTGACAAGTATTTGCAACGCCCAAGGATTGCGATATAACCATTGGAGAACAACAAACATTTCATTTGCTGCTCGCTCAGAAGACTCCTTTTCGTTACTGTCATCGCTCAAGAGAGAGGCATTTGCTCGCGCCGAAGGAGTCGGAATCCGTGGGTAGATATAGGAAAAAAAAGAGGAATTCCCTCTTTGGCGACTCCTTCTGAGAAGACTAAGAACGATTCCCATGACATCCAAAAATGTGCTGCATTGAAGGCGACGGGGGAAGGCAGGCTGCGCTCACACTAGGAAGAGCCTTACATGACTTATTACTTCCACGTTGAGGCGTCGTCTACCCCGTGCCGCAACATGTTCCGTGACGGTTCCATATGGAGAAGGATGTCTTCGAAAAGGCCTAGGATATCATCCGGCGGTCTTCTTAACTTGCTCCGTGTTTGAGCAGCTATTGATATTCACACTGCTGCACCACTGATTTATCCTCTGACCGACCCACATTCACCGCCCCTAAGTGCATGGTTTGTCTTTGGGTCTGGCCAACACCAACAACAGTAGGTTTCAAGACCGTAATCATCATAGAATCAATGCATGGCTTATCCTCTGACCGACCCACATGCATGCACACCGCCCCAAAGGTGCATACAAGCTTTGTCTCTCTGGGTCTGGCCAACACCAGCTTGACTTGCTACTACCACCAAGAGTCATAATAATCATTTGGGCGGCTGCTGCTGCACCGGTGTAAGACGCTCGAGGCTGGATGACGCCACCGAACCTCTCATAGCATACATGCACTCACTACAACCACCACCAGTCAGTCTTGACTGACTGCCTGCTTCGACTGAAGCAGAAAGCGAAGAACCCAAACAACGACACGCGCCTGTGTGGTATCTTTCGGGTAATGGTTTCTCTGCATTATCCCATGGAACATACACACCAAAGTATGCATGCCATCGGATTTTGGCTGCCTGCTTCGAGTGAAGCAGGGACGCATGCTATCCGAGAAAGCGAAAAACTCGAACAACGACACGCGCCTATGTGTGGTCATCTTTCGGGTAATTGTTTCTCTACATTATCGAATGAAACATACACACCAATGTATGCATGCCATTGGATTCTTTTTTGTTGCCTTCGTTTTTGACTCGTTGAGGAGGAGGTTGCATTGAAGGAGGCTGCTGCTGCATTAGGGCAGTTCACTAATACTACGATTCGCACCTGCAAGGCCAAGCGACATGATGTATATACTTGCCGAGGCGCCCAGGTAGAAACTCGGGTCCCCCCGTACTTTCACAAACCTTCTTTAGCAAACGACCGACCGACCGACCTCAACTCACCTCAAACAAATCAGCCATGCTTTATTCACTTTCTGTCCATCAACTTCTGTGCCTCTATAGGAAAATAATTCAACTTGATATTGCCTTTGCACTCACGTGACAAGTATTGCAATGCCCAAGGAGTGTGATATTAGCATTGGAGAACAACAAATATCTAATTTGCTGCTCGCTCAGAAGGCTCCTTTTTGTTACGGTCGTCGCTCAAGAAAGAGGCATTTGCTCTTAGCGCGCCGAAGGAGTCAGAAGCCGTGTGTAGATATTGGGAAAAAGAGGAATATCCTCTTTAGGGACTCCTTCGAAGAAGACTAAGAACGACTCTCATGACATCCAAAAATGTGCTGTAGCAAAGGCGACGGGGGAAAGCAGGCCGCACTCGCATCAGGAAAAGCCTTACAAGACTTCTTATTACTTCCGCGGTCAGGCGTCGTCTCCCTCGTGCCACAGCAAATGTGCCGTGACGGTTCCATACGGAGAAGGTCTTCAAAAAGAGACAACAATGATGTCATTAGACTGGGTCTAATGGCATTGAAGAAGGCTCCTGCAGCTTCGTCGGTGGCATTGGGGTCGAACACTAATACTACGATTCGCACGCGCACGGCCAAGTGACATGCTGTATATACTTGCCGAGGTAGAAACTTAGGTCTACCCGTACAGTTATCTCGCATAAGAATGTCTTCCAAAAGACCAAGCTACCTAGCTAGGTTTGTATTTGGCGGAACTTTTTTCGACGTCGACCACTTCTTGGCGTTGAGTGCTAGGCAAGTAGCGAAGGGCTAGGCGCTACACATTACCTATGGACCATCGATCGCTCCTCCGATACATTTGCCCCTTTAGAACGTCCTGGGATATATTAGAGAGCGATTACCATGAAACCAAGAAAGGCGTTGCGTGGAAGGCGACGGAGGAGGGCAGGCAGCGCTCACACCAGGAAAAGCCTTACGAGACTTATTACTTCCGCGGTCAGGCTTCGTCTACCCCGTGCCACATCAGATGTGCCGTGATGGTTCCATACGGAGAAGGTCTTCAAAAAGACGTAACAATGATGTCATTAGATTGAGTCTAATGGCATTGAAGAAGGCTCCTGCTGCTTCTTCGGCGGCATTTGGGTCGAACACTAATACTACGATTCGCACGCGCACGGCCAAGCGACATGATGCATGTACTTGCCGAGGCGCAGAGGTAGAAACTTAGGTCTCCCCGTACCGTCATGTCAGAAACCAACAATGTCTTCGAAAAGACCAAGCTACCTAGCTGGGTTTGTATTTAGCGGAACTTTTCTCGACGTCGACCACTTCTTGGCGTTGAGTACTAGGCAAGTAGGATAGTGCCAGGCGCTATACATTACCTATGGACCATCAATCGCTCCTCCGATACATTTGCCCCTTTAGAACGTCCTGGAAACTCTTAGAGAGCGATTTTCATGAAACAAAGAAAGGTGCTGCATTGAAGGCGACGGAGGAAGGCAGGCCGCACTCACACCAGGAAAAGCCTTACAAGACTTATTACTTCGGCAGTCAG